>NC_091122.1:4300000-4460000 GCF_040183065.1 Periplaneta americana
CACTGAAATAAAACAATGAAAGTCATGAATAATTTCGAGGGAAAAGTTAGTGTGCACTCAATGTTGGTTGCTTGAAGGTTGTCAGCCCACTTTGAGGTCTGTGGATATAGAGGGAAAAATTGGATCGGTGTCTGGTAGAGTTCCCAGGTAGCTCAGTTGGGAGAGCGTTGGTACGTTTAACCAAAGGTCCCGGGTTCGATACCCGGCCCCGGAACAATTTTTCCCTCGAAATTATTCAAATCAACTTTACAGGGAGTTATACCTGAAATCTTGATTTGCATAATACAGGTCACTGTTCGTTAACAGAAAACCACAATTTAAGTCACACAGAGTTAGTGTGCACTCAATGTTGGTTGCTTGAAGGTTGTCAGCCCACTTTGAGGTCTGTGGATATAGAGGGAAAAATTGGATCGGTGTCTGGTAGAGTTCCCGAGTAGCTCAGTTGGGAGGGCGTTGGTACGTTTAACCAAAGGTCCCGGGTTCGATACCCGGCCCCGGAACAATTTTTCCCTCGAAATGATTCAAATCAACTTTACAGGGAGTTATACCTGAAATCTTGATTTGCATAATACAGGTCACTGTTCGTTAACAGAAAACCACAATTTAAGTCACACAGAGTTAGTGTGCACTCAATGTTGGTTGCTTGAAGGTTGTCAGCCCACTTTGAGGTCTGTGGATATAGAAGGAAAAATTGGATCGGTGTCTGGTAGAGTTCCCGGGTAGCTCAGTTGGGAGAGCGTTGGTACGTTTAACCAAAGGTCCCGGGTTCGATACCCGGCCCCGAAAGAATTTTTCATTCGAAATGATTCAAATCAACTTTACAGGAAGTTATACTTGAAAGCTTGATTTGCAATGAAAGTCATATAGGCTACATATTTTTATTCCTAAGTGATATAGTGTTGAAAGTTGTGAAATCTACAGAGTGATTCAGACCACCCATAACGTTCATTTATTTCGGAAACTAATGCATGAAAATTTTCGAGACAAAAATATTTATAACTAAACCACATGTGAACTTTTACTAGAACTTGATTTCATTAATCAGCTCTAACAGGAAGTAGGGTCAGCGGCGTATCACTTTAAAATTTCAAATGGGAATTGGAGTCAAATAAGGTATCATTTGATAGAGCTCTTCAAAACAAACAACTTTCATAGGAAACGTTTTTATTAATTCCTACTCTTTCAATGAGAAAACGTACGAAAAGGCAATGGCTGATTCGGACCACCTGTAAGTCATTTATTCCGGAATCTAGTGCACGAAATTTTTCGAGACAAAAATATTTATAACTAAACCACATGTGAACTTTCACTTGAGCTTGATTTCATCAATCAGCTCTAACAAGAAGTAGGGTCAGTGGCGTATCACTTTAAAATTTCAAATGGGAGTCGGGTCAAATAGGGTACCATTTGATAGAGCTTTTCAAAACAAACAACTTTCATAGGAAAGTTTTTTATTAATCCCTACTCTGCCAGTCACTTGACCACGCCGAAGTATTAGGAGTCACTGACAGTGTTAGACGAAGAGTACAGGTTGTGCTGCTCAGAACGGCAGACAGTTTGAACATTTATGAAACATTAATGGAACTGTCCAGCCTTTCAGTAACATGTCAACATTAATTGTCTTGTTGACATTTTCGTCTTGTAACATTTCGCAATATTGATGACATCTTTTTTGTACGTTTTCTCATTGAAAGAGTAGGAATTGATAAAAACGTTTCCTATGAAAGTTGTTTGTTTTGAAGAGCTCTATCAAGTGGTACCTTATTTGACCCCGACTCCCATTTGAAATTTTAAAGTGATACGCCACTGACCCTACTTCCTGTTAGAGCTGATTGATGAAATCAAGCTGAAGTGAAAGTTCACATGTGGTTTAGTTATAAATATTTTTGTCTCGAAAATTGTCATGCACTAGTTTCCGAAATAAATGACTGTTACGAGTGGTCTGAATCACCCTGTATATGTATCGACGTTTATATTCTAAAATGGAAGAACAGTTGGAAGAAGAGCAGTTTGGCTTCAGGAAGGGAAAGGGTACGAGAGATGCAATTGGACTGCTACGAACAATCTGTGAAAGATACCTAGAGAAGAATAAAGAAGTGTATGTAGTATTTGTGGATTTAGAAAAGGCTTTTGACAGAGTGGATTGGAATAAACTGATGGGGATCCTGAAGAAAATTGGCGTAGATTGGAAAGAGAGAAGGTTGTTCAGTAACCTTTATATGAAACAACGAGTGAATGTAAGGATAGGAGAAGAAATGTCAGAAGTAAGTGAAATAGGGAGAGGAGCACGTTAAGGATGTCCTTTATTACCTACCCTGTTCAACATCTACTTGGATGATTTAGTAAAGAACTGTTTTTAGAACATGGGAGGAGTGATAGTATGAGGAAGAAGAATAAAGTGCATAAGATTTGCTGATGATGTGGCTTTATCAGCAGAAGAAGAAATGATACTGAGGGATATGCTACTGGAGCTAAATGACAGCTGTGAGCAGTATGGGATGAAAATAAATGCAAACAAGTCGAAGACCATGGTCATAGGAAGAAAAAATACAGAAGATAAACTTGAGAATTCTAAATGAGGCAGTAGAGCAAGTGGACAGCTTCAAATACTTGGGGTGTACTATAAGCAGTAACATGAGCTGCTGCCAGGAAGTCAAAAGGAGGATAGCAATGGCCAAGGAAGCTTTTAATAGAAAAAGGAGCATCTTCTGCGGACCTCTGGAGAAAGAACTAAGGAAGAGACTAGTTAAGTGCTTTGTATGGAGTGTGGCATTATATGGGACAGAAACATGGACATTACGACGAAGTGAAGAGAAGCGAATAGAAGCATTTGAAATGTGGATATGGAGAAGAATGGAGCGTGTGAAGTGGACAGACAGAATAAGAAACGAAGCTGTGTTGGAAAGAGTGGGTGAAGAAAGAATGATGCTGAAACTGATCAGGAAGAGGAAAAGGAATTGGTTGGGTCACTGGCTGAGAAGAAACTGCCTACTGAAGGATGCACTGGAAGGAATGGTGAAAGGGGAGAAGAGTTCGGACGGTGACGAAAAAGGAGTCGGAAAATAAAAAATTTCTAAGAATGTTGGATTTGTAGTGAAGTACCTGCCCTAGGACAGAAAAGTGTGAATCACTTATAGGAAAGTACATAGGCTAATGCCCATCTAAACACCTTCTTCATATGAATATAAATTAACAATTTAACTTACAATTACTTAGGTCGCCACTGGTAACTATATGCATTCTGCTCAGCAACAATTCAAGCACAAGCACCTGTGTTCAGTTAAGCCTTTAAGGTTTAGTGAGGGGGGTGGAGTTCACACATGGAGGGAGGAAAAGCTAAACTTTGTCATAGACCCATACTCTCCATTTGTAAACCGAAACAGAAATGAAACACTCAAACCAACACAACTGTAGTGTCATTCCCGAAACTAGGTGACGTATTCTACGTACCGGTGTATCCCTGATACAGCACAAAATTTGTTTAATTTCGGAACTGAGCTCATTGTCACTGTACAGCAGCCGTGGTGAAAAGGTGACTCGCGAGCACATTGTGGCTCGCATTGATAGCTATGCATTTCTCTTGCTTCCTGCCTTCTCCACCCTCTCACTCACTGGAGTCAAACCCCGTTCCATTTGTATTTGTCTCTGACCTGCGAGTGGCGTATCGTCGCAATGTCGCTCTCGAAACCATGTACCTCTACAAAAACGAAAGTTCCAAGTAGGATGGGAGGACGCATTTTTTTGCTGCCAATATGATGAGAATATTAAATGTATGATTTGTTCGCAAGTATTACGAGGAAAACGGTTGTATAACATAAAACGACATTATACTATATGTTACTGATGAAACATTAAAAGGTTGTGTTATTGTTGTTGTCATCATCATCATCATCATCATCATCATCATCATCATCATCATCTCTGTACGTCGACCCTTTTTTCAGCAGATGTAAGAATAATGCGGTTCGCTCATCAATTTAAACTCACAGATTTACAATGTGATGTCAAATGAAAGCTAGATGTAAGGACTTGACAAATGTTGAACTTTTGAAATCTTTGCCAAAAAATAAATATCCGAAGCTTCGTTCTTTCGCTTGGTCTGTTGAAGCCATGTTCGCTACAACTTACGTTTGTGAAATATTATTTTCAACAATGAAACTAGTAAAAACCAAATTTAGATCACGACTGACAGACAAATACCTTCGTGATCAACTACGACTGGCAGTAAGTGACATAATTTCTGATTTTGAAACTCTGTCGCAGAGACATTCTGAAGACAGTTAATTTTAGGTTGTGATATTGTTCATTTCTTTCTTCGTTACACGTACTAAACATTAGTTTGTAGCCTTGTACTGTATAAAATTATATTTAAGTGCTTGACGTAAGGAAAATGAAAATCCGTTAATAAGTCAGACAGTTGCTTCACTTCCCCTTCGGGTGTCCGCCTCCCTCCATAGGTGCTATGCACGTTGCAGGTTACACAGTGGCTCGGCGCACGATCGCATTTTCGCCACGGGTGCTGTACAGCGAACCTACACCGCGAAAAAAGATCACGAGATATCTACAAGCTTTTGTAGATTGCTGCTTCGATATGTAGCTATGGTAACCGTATAGGTCGACGTGCAGGTTTTTCCAGTGTTACGACCAGCAATAAAGTTTTACCTGCAGTGTCGGTCCATTCTAAATGATATTCAATAACTAGAAGCCATATAAATACAGCATAACATTTAATTGAAACTAGAGTTACAAGCGCATGCATATGTTTTATGTGTTACAGTTTGCCATTAGAAAGCGATTCTATATTTTATGTGTAGACCTAACTTTTTGGCGAACAGAATGATGTTTGCGAAATATTTTCTTATAAGCATTTCGAAAAGAATATTACAGAGGAAAAAAAACCAGAAATAGAAGGAAGACTGTCGTTCATCTGATTGAAAAATATAAGAAAAAAAGTCCACACCTGTGGAGTAACGGTTAGCGCCTGACCGCGAAACCAGGTGGCCCGGGTTCGAATCCCGGTCGGGGCAAGTTACCTGGTTTTCCTTCAATCCAATATGAGGAAATGTTGGGTAACTATCGGTAATGGACCCCGGACTCATTTTACTAACATTACTTACTTACTTTTAAGGAACCCGGAGGTTCATTGCCGCCCTCACATAAGCCCGCCATTGGTCCCTATCCTGAGCAAGATTAATCCAGTCTCTATCATCATATCTCATCTCCCTCAAATCCATTTTAATATTATCTTCCCATCTACGTCTCGGCCTTCCCAAAGGTCTTTTTCCCTCCGGCCTCCCAACTAACACTCTATATGCATTTCTGGATTCGCCCATACGTCCTACATGCCCATTATGTACATTATTACTATTTTATTCAGATGATAAATAATCTGAGATGTTGATACAGCATCGTAAAATAATCCAGTGAAAAAAAGAAGGAAAGAAACAAAAGAAGAGAAAGGTATAGCCTAAGAAATCTGCATTCTTATGCGTAGAATTCAATCTATTGACACATATCGCGTGTTTTTCTTGGTACATGACATAGGACAATTATGTATAAAAACAATGGGCTGTGTTTAGAAATTAGCAGGCTTTGATAATCTGTAAAACAAGAGAACATCATTAAAATTATAGTTGCTAAGTCGAAGTTTGATGTTCTCTTGTTATTTCTTCATATTTCTTAAGCAGATTTAGTTAAAAGTCCCGCAACACCTTAATAACTTTTGAAGCATACGGTTCAGTGACATGAAACTTGGTATGTGGGGATAACCATATACTAAGAACTCAATAATGGTATTACTGAGTTTTTTCTATTTCCGGTTTAACCGGAAGTAACTCCAACTCTCTTATTTTAAATGGAACACCCAATATATATTTTTATTTTTGACTAAAGCTCATTAAGAGCTTTTCAAAAAGTACCCACACATGATACTTCTGTACAAATTCAGTGTTGCTAAATAAAAATGGAAGTGGTGCAAGATATTCCTAAATACAGGTTAAATCATTCCTTAAATGGTTTCTATGATCGAGTGACACATTGTAAAGCAGCTGAGGGCTACCAATTTGAACACATAATTTAGAAGGTGAGCTAGCTTTGTTTTTTTTTTTGTTTGTTAAGGAAGGAGTGTTTTATTATTTTAATATTCGATACACTTTTCTGTTTTCTTGACTTAGCAACACTGAATTTGTACAGAAGTATCAAGTGTGGGTACTTTTTGAAAAGCTCTTAATGAGTACTATTCAAAAATAAAATAATATATTGAGTGTTCCATTTAAAATAAGAGAGTTGGAGTTACTTCCGGTTAAACCAGAAGTAAAAAAAAACTCGGTAATACCATTATTGAGTTCCTAGTATATGGTTATCCCCACATACCAAGTTTCATGTCACTGAACCACATGCTTCAAAAGTTATTTAGGTGGTGCGGGACCTTTAACTAACCCTGTATAGGTTTCTTATGGCAATGCCATCCCTATTGCTGTAGCTACGTGTTAATGTAGCCTGTTTCACGATTTGGAAATGCTGCTTAGAACTGTCAAATCAAGAGTAATTTTAATCAAGGCAGATAGGCTAATGAAGTTCGTCGTCCGTGGAATGACTTACAGATTGGGCGCAGATGCACGTAGTGCTGACCATCAGCACCAGAAGCGGCAGCGGGAGGCGCATGTCGAAGCAAGGCTCTGGCGAATATGACGAACTGCAGCGTGCTTCACGGCGCAGCACCTTCGGCGCATGTGCCACATTCACCATTAATACTAAAGCAAATAGTGCATTTGTTTTTTTTTTCGCGGAGGTTTACACTGCAACCCGAGGCTTATTCTTTTTATCATCAGGGTCTCCACCCCTACTATTTTGGTACTAGATGTTGTGTCTTTTGATTGTTTTTAGTATAGGCCTACTATTACTTAATAATTAGAAAATCTAGTATTTATTTTTTACTTATTTTTAAAATCCCGCCAAATATTCTGCCTTCAGATGTCTTTGTAGATCTTTAGATGTACTGGATGTTGTGTCTTTTGATTGTTTTTAGTATAGGCCTACTATTACTTAATAATTAGAAAATCTGGTATTTATTTCTTACTTATTTTTAAAATCCCGCCAAATATTCTGCCTTCAGATGTCTTTGTAGATCTTTAGATGTACTGGATGTTGTGTCTTTTGATTGTTTTTTGTATAGGCCTACTATTACTTAATAATTAGAAAATCTAGTATTTATTTTTTACTTATTTTTAAAATCCCGCCAAATATTCTGCCTTCAGATGTCTTTGTAGATCTTTAGATGTACTAGATGTTGTGTCTTTTGATTGTTTTTAGTATAGGCCTACTATTACTTAATAATTAGAAAATCTAGTATTTATTTTTTACTTATTTTTAAAATCCCGCCAAATATTCTGCCTTCAGATGTCTTTGTAGATCTTTAGATGAACTAGATGTTGTGTGTTTTGATTGTTTTTAGTATAGGCCTACTATTACTTAATAATTAGAAAATCTAGTATTCATTTTTTACTTATTTTTAAAATCCCGCCAAATATTCTGCCTTCAGATGTCTTTGTAGATCTTTAGATGTACTAGATGTTGTGTCTTTTGATTGTTTTTAGTATAGGCCTACTATTACTTAATAATTAGAAAATCTAGTATTTATTTTTTACTTATTTTTAAAATCCCGCCAAATATTCTGCCTTCAGATGTCTTTGTAGATCCTTAGGAGCATGTTTTCGTGTGATTAGAGGTCATGTGAGGTACGCTATCTCGGGAATCTCAACAATCATGTGAGGCCATACGAGTGTCAGTCAATTCAGTGATCAGTTTTCCACTAGGGATGAGAGGTGATTAAAAAATAACTGGTTATCTATTAACAAGTTATTTTAAAATTAATGTAACCCAGCCCGTGGCGAAAACGTCATCGTGCGCCGAGCCACTGTGTAACCTGCAACGTGCATAGCACCTATGGAGGGAGGCGGACACCCGAAGGGGAAGTGAAGCAACTGTCTGATTTATTAACGGATTTTCATTTTCCTTACGTCAAGCACTTAAATATAATTTTATACAGTACAAGGCTACAAACTAATGTTTAGTACGTGTAACGAAGAAAGAAATGAACAATAAATGAACAATATCACAACCTAAAATTAACTGTCTTCAGAATGTCTCTGCGACAGAGTTTCAAAATCAGGAATTATGTCACTTACTGTCAGTCGTAGTTGATCACGAAGGTATTTCTCTGTCAGTCGTGATCTAAATTTGGTTTTTACTATTTTAATTATTGAAAATAATTTTTCTCAAACGTAAGTTGTAGCGAACATGGCTTCAACAGAGCAAGCGAAAGAACGAAGCTTCGGATATTTATTTTTTGGCAAAGATTTGAAAGTTCAACATTTGTCAAGTCCTTACATCTAGCTTTCATTTGACATCACATTGTAAATCTGTGAGCTGAAATTGAAGATCTAACCGCATTATTCGTACATCTGCTGAAAAAGGATCGACGTACAGAGATAATAATAATAATAATACTTACTTACTTACTTACAAATGGCTTTTAAGGAACCCGAAGGTTCATTGCCGCCCTCACATAAGCCCGCCAGCGGTCCCTATTCCTTTGCTGTGGTCGTGCCAGAGAAT
Organism: Periplaneta americana; assembly: GCF_040183065.1. Lineage (NCBI taxonomy): Eukaryota > Metazoa > Arthropoda > Insecta > Blattodea > Blattidae > Periplaneta > Periplaneta americana. The sequence goes on from NC_091122.1 coordinate 4,308,617, forward strand.
CAGTCCTATTCCGAGGCTTATTATAGGGATACGTAACAAGCTGTTTTTTACGGTGATGGGTTGTTAGCTCTTCGCCCAACCCCCAAGCTGGAGGACCACCCCTTATCGGCTGTCCACGACTGCTTATTCAATATATTCGCAGCTACCCTCCATATCTGGAGGCCGTCTCCTCTATCCGCAACCTGAGGACGCGCCATGCCGTGGTGATAGGGACCCACAATACATGGAATAATAATAATAATAATAATAATAATAATAATAATAATAATAATAATAATACTTAACCTTTAACCTTTTAATGTTTCATCAGTAACATGTAGTATAATGCCATTTCATGTTGTACAACCGTTTCCTCGTAATACTTGTGAACAAATCATACATTTAATATTCTCATCATATTGGCAGAAAAAAATGCGTCCTCCCATCCTACTTGGAACTTTCGTTTTTGTAGATGTACACGTACATATTCGAGAGAGACATTGGGACGATACGCCACTCGCAGGTCAGAGACAAATACAAATGGAACGGAGTTTGACTCCAGTCAGTGAGAGGGTGGGGGTTGGGGGAGGTAGGAAGCAAGCATAGCTATCATTGCGAGCCACAATGTGCTCGTGAGACGCATTTTCGCCACGGCTGATGTAACCTAAATGAAGTTAAGCGATTAAAAATAACCGGTTAAGCAGTTATTTTCAAGTTATTATTTTTCTAACCATTAAAGCCAGAAAATTAGTCAGGAAAACAAATTAAGATGTTATTTGCACTAGAAATCAAAGAACAATTTGCAATCAACTGTGAACCAGCCAGAAAATAGTTAAAGAACGTCATTAGATACTGAAGATCATCAATCACGTCCCTAAACAAAGTGCAGCAAATAATAAGAGGTTATGAAATTGCATCTATTTGATTATTTCGCTCATATTACGGTTATATCACAGTCTACTACATACAGTCACGAAGCTTGAGTTGTGAGGGTGCTAGGAACAATAGACTGTGCAGGTACTATTTCGCATTGTCTGTAATGAGCAAAGCTCGGAACTTGGGGACTTGTGTCTTTGCACGTGACTAAGCGACCGGACTTCAATGTCAACAAAATCCCGCTTCCATCACGGAGGTACTGTCAGGTCTGCTACAAAAGTGGTTTCTGGCTGCAACAACATATTGATAATATTATGGTAGGTTGAAACACGTAATTTCATAGCATATATATAATAAAAATAAACATGAGGAATATATCAAATTTACTGTTCTGCTGTGTACATTTTATTACAGTGTATGACTATCTACATTCGAAGATTTTTCGGTAGCAGACTTAAAATACTGAATTTTTTCACTGTTACTGTTTTCTGTTCGATTTTCAGCAGTTGCTAGCTGATCTCGTATCTGAGAAAGATAAGTATATCCTACATTTTTCTCGAAAATAGTTTTCAATTAGTGTGTCACTACTAGGGCAAGCCCCTCTACGTTTCGATCCATGGAAATGGACAGATTTTTCTACAATTTGAGGGACTGCAATGCCTTTTAATGAATTTCGTTTCCAGCCTCTAGTTTGTGTGTGGCACAACTTACAAAATATAAACTCTCCATTCGAAAAAAATAATGTATCTCCTCCGAATTATCCACGAAATTCTATATCTTAAATTTAAAACAAAATGTATTTTCAAACTTCTATAATACCCATTCGAAATAACACGTATTTTCTATTTCCTCAAACAGACCGTTTACCTTTAATTCTCTGAATGTCATTGGCTTCGACATAACAGTTTCTTCGTCCGTCTTCCTGTCATTAGTTGTGGCCACTTTCTTAGTACATACGACTGTCCCTGAGCACTTGCAGCGTGAGCTGTGTGTACGTGGTACCTGTAACCTTACTCACGCACACGACACAAGTCCCCAAGTTCCGAGCTTTGGTAATGAGGCGATATTAGCGATCCTAGTGGTTAGCAACTATCTATGGATGCATATTTAGTACGCATTGAGCTTCGTGACTGTATATATAGACTGTAGTTATAGGTAAGATAAGAAACAAAAATGACACAAATTGCATAATTTTTATAATTAATAATCTTTAGATCAGTTTCTATCTGATGCTTTTCCAATTTACTGTGGGATAAAGCAAGGAGATGCACTATCATCTTTACTTTTTAAAGTAAAATAATGTTGATGGGACATCTCACATCATCTATACTAATAATAAATCTGTAGCCAAAATTTTTCTAGTAATTTTCGATTTTCCAAAAATAATTGGTGTTAACACGTATAATTAACCATCCTGAAACCGAAAATCGCTTTTTTGAAATTTTTGTTTGTATGTCTATCTGTCTATCTGTATGTCTGTCTGTCTGGATGTTTGTTATCTTTTCACGCGATAATGGATAAACCGATTTATATGAAAATTGGAATATAAATTAAGTTCGTTGTAACTTAGATTTTAGGCTATATGACATTCAAAATACTTTATTTAAAAGGGGGATTATAAGGGGGCCTGAATTAAATAAATCGAAATATCTAGCTTATTATTGATTTTCGTGGAAAATGTTACATAACAAAAGTTTGTTTAAAAATAATGTCCGATAAGTTTTATTCTATACAAAATTTTGATAAGACTGATATTTAATGAGATAAATGAGTTTTAAAATTACAATAACGCCATCTAAGGCTCTGTACTGAAATAAAAACAAATGACTTCGTCTATAAGGGGCCTTGGACAACAACAATCGAAAGCTATTAAACATAGTCTAAGAGAATGTTTCTGTGTTTGTATAAAGTAATATCGGAAGCTAATTAATTGTTTAATTATTATTTCACCATTGGAAAGTGTAGTTTCTCTAGATGGACATAATTCTACAATGTTATTACAGTAACTTCTGAAACATATAGCAAATCCTTCTATTAAACACGAATGTTCCCTGGATCAAACGTCCTATTTTAATTATGTAATTACTTTATATTTATTTCTAACAGGTGCAGCGGAGCGGAGTTAATAGATAAATGTGGTCATACACAGAAATTCCTGCCCTTGTGCACGGCTTGTCTAGAATACTTTCGCAGACTTTCTCACGCTCACTGTACCACATACACGTGCATGTGTGTGTGTGCGTGCGTGCATTGACCAATAGGCAAGCACCTTCTAGGTCTGTCTGCTGTCACTGCATCGGTGGAGTTGCCTGTTTCGTCAGATTTCGAACAGTTTTCTTGTCTTTATACTTATTGTATAACTTTGCAGTTTCTGTTGAACAAAACGTGTGCATAATTATACCATTACCAGTGAAAGAAAGTGAGTAGATTTCTCAAGGGTGGTGTAAATAGACGAAGTTTGAATTTCAAAATGTTCAGTACAGAAATTGTAGTCGAATTCATAGGTTGTTCTTGTAGTTTGCACTGTATGTCGAATTTCCTGGTGCGAAAGTGAGAATATAATAATAATAATAATAATAATAATAATAATAATAATAATAATAATAATAATAATGATAATAATAGGTCTAATAATAATAGCACTCATTGCAAACTGGCATGATTCGACATATTTTTATCTGTGTTCACTACACGGCCTTTTTCCATGCCTGTCAGCAGTTTCATTCATTCATTCATTCATTCATTCATTCATTCATTCATTCATTCATTCATTCATCTGCCCAAGGACAGGTCTTTCACTGCAAACCCAGCATTCTTCAGTCTTTCCTATTTTCTGCCTTCCTCTTTGTCTCCTCATATGATCCATATATCTTAATGTCGTCTATCATCTGATATCTTCTTCTGCCCCGAACTCTTCTCCCGTTCACCATTCCTTCCAGTGCATCCTTCAGTAGGCAGTTTCTTCTCAGCCAGTGACCCAGGCAATTCCTTTTCCGCTTCCTGATTAGTTTCAGCATCATTCTTTCTTCACCCACTCTTTCCACCACAGCTTCGTTTCTTATTCTATCTGTCCATTTCACACGCTCCATTCTTCTCCATATCCACATTTCAAATGCTTCTAGTCGCTTCTCTTCACTTCGTCGTAATGTCCATGTTTAGCATTATATTATAGTACTGAATATCCTTAAAATGACATTTTGCAGTCAATGTTGTCTTTAGAGTTTTAACAGAAAGCTGATTTCTCTCGTCAACCCAAGAGAGTTCATTAACGAAAACATCCTTTCTCAAGATGAGTTGGTACCAGTTATTGCCGATATAAAATTTTTCAATCTGGATACTTACTTACTGGCTTTTAAGGAACCCGGACGTTCATTGCCGCCCTCACATAAGCCCGCCATTGGTCCCTATCCTGAGCAAGATTAATCCAGTCTCTATCATCATATCCCACCTCCCTTAAATCCATTTTAATATTATCTTCCTATCTACGTCTCGGGGTCCCTAAAGGTCTTTTTCCCTCCGGCCTCCCAACTAACACACTATATGCATTTCTGGATTCACCCATACGTGCTACATGCCCTGCCCATCTCAAACGTCTGGATTTAATGTTCCTAATTATGTCAGGTGAAGAATACAATGCGTGCAGTTCTGTGTTGTGTAACTTTCTCCATTCTCCTGTAACTTCATCCCTCTTAGCCCCAAATATTTTCCTAAGCACCTTATTCTCAAACACCCTTAACCTATGTTCCTCTCTCAAAGTGAGAGTCCAAGTTTCATAACCATACAGAACAACCGGTAATATAACTGTTTTATAAATTCTAACTTTCAGATTTTTTTACAACAGACTAGATGATAAAAGCTTCTCAACCGAATAATAACAGGCATTTCCCATATTTATTCTGCGTTTAATTTCCTCCCGAGTATCATTTATATTTATTACTGTTGCTCCCAGATATTTGAATTTCAATTTGGATAATGTTCTGTAAACTAATGTCTTCATTTTTAATCACTTTGAATGTTTCACTCCATCTCCCAATAGTTTTTACACTACTTAAAAGTAATTTTAGAACAAATCTCTGGGTTTATGAAAGCATAAAAGAAACATAAAAAATATAAAAAAGAATGACATTTAAAAAACGGTGACATTTAGCGTCCCGTTCACATTTTTTTCGGTACACCGACAAGAACCTGGAAAAAAGGACAACTGGTCACCCTACTTTAAGTTCAAGGCTTATAACCAAGGAAACCCGCTTCGATTTTCGGCATATAATTTCATAGTTTTGACAGTAAAACTTAGCTGGTGAGCAGGTTTTATCACAGTTCGCGGTTTTGTGTTACCCTCGACCATCAATGCCGTGTGTCAACAAATGTGGACAACTTTCGCTAACTTATAAACATTGTGTTTGCTTCTGTGTAGGCCTATATCATAAGAACATAACTATTTCCTTCCCCATTTCAACATAACAGTGTGGAATTGTGAGTTTGAAAATAAGAGAGAGTTTCGAAGGAAGCGGTCATAGTGTAATCTAAAAATAGTATCCAAGCATTTATCTGGAGGAAACAAAGACTACATAAACATCAGGCAGGATATCGACTTCAGAGTTCGAAGCCGGGCCTCCAGGTGCTGGAGAATAGGACACCTGGAATTTGCTTTCGCCTGAAAGTGAAATTAACAATGCATACGTTTCCAGTTTTCGGTCATATAACGCAGAAAAATAGTTTTGTTCACTATTATAATTGTCTACATTCGTGAAACGACATAAATATATCTATTAAGTGTGGCTACAACCATCTGAACTTACGATGTGCACCAATTGGACCTTGCTGATGTAACACTTGGTGAGTAAATGACACAAAACTTTAATCAACGCAACTCCTAGAATCAATATATTAGATTCCTTCAGTTTGACGACTCACAATTTGCTTAGTATGCCGAGTTTTTTTTTCTGGTTGTAGGACATATGAATTTAACATTAACATAAGAAAGCTATCTATAAAAACAAGAAAATCAATAATTTATTCAGAGGGCCATGCTTACAAATTAGCAGGCTTTGACAATTTGTATGAAAAGATGATAACGTGGTTGCTAAGACAAAGTTTGATGTTCTCTTGTTTTACAAATTGTCAAAGCCTGCTAATTTCTAAACATGGCCACCTGGTTAAGTTATTTCTTATACATATTGCGATATTAAATCCGTATGTCCTACAGGCAGAAAAAACTATAGCCGCTAAGTTAAAGTTGCACAAGGCCAGCCCATATCAAAACATATGTTCGTTAAAACTTTTGGAATACAGTTAGTAACAGACAACATGTCGCTGACGCTGACCTACGGCACTGCTAGTCGTTGCTGAGAGGCAACGAACTGGTCTCGTGTTCGATGACGGCGCTCGGGCGTCGGTTTGAATCCCGATTGGGCTGATTCTATCTAGTTATTTTATCCGAGGTTTTTCCGTACCGATACTGCAAGACGGATATCAGCTAATTTCATGGCGAATTCTCTGTTTTTTTTATGTATCACAAATCTTATTGGTATCAGATAACTTTTCAACTGATAATAATAATAATCCGTGGCGCTACAGCCCATGAAGGGCCAAGACCTACCAGCCGCCTGCTGGCCTCACGGCCACATGCTGAAGCAGAGGTGGACGATCATCCAACCAGAATGGAGGTATCGTGTGGTTAGCACGATGATCCCCCCCAGCCGTTATAGCTGGTTTGCGTAACCGGATTTCGCTACCTATCGTAGCTCCCCAAGTGCATCACGATGCTGGGTGGGCACCGGTCCCATACACTGGCCGAAATTTCATGAGAAAATTTCTTCCCCCATGAGGATTCGAACCAGCGCGCATTCCGTAACCCGAGTCCTAGGCAGGATGCCTTAGACCGCGACGCCACGGCGCGGGACCAACTGATACAGATTCATTAAAAATAACCGATTAAAGGAGTAAAACAATGTAGGCCTATTACAAATTCTACGGTTTTACTTCATATATCGACATGCTGTGAAATGCAATACATACTTGATTAATACTTAGTACGACTATTAATTAATTGGTTCGTCGTTAGTAGTCAAGTCAGTAGTTACCGGTAGTTCATTAGTTGCCTGAGTTAATTAGTATTTAGTAGTTATTAACTTATTACCCACTGTTACAGAAAACATTTTACGAAAGATTGCTTTTAAGATTTACAATAATAAACGAGCTCTGAGGTAGTTCCCTTCTCATTTCGCTTCCATACCATCAGCTGTCTCCTCTGTAATACCAACATAACTTTGGAGACAATACGAAAGTTTCACTTTAATGTACAATCAGGCTATACCTTGCCTATACGAATTTGTAACAGGTTAGGTTAGGTTTTTGTTATGTCTTCTGTATACTAAACTGCACCAGGTTAGGTTAGTTTAGGCTTTTGTTATGTCTTGTATATACGAATCTCTGCATGATTTTCAAAGCCTGGTGGTTTTTGTGTAGTGAAGTTGTCAGTACGGGCTACCGTAATGGCCGATGTCAAAGCGAAGTTACAATATAGAAATTTTTTGTCTATTTCATTATTATTTGTTGTGATTCACCGTGTTACAGTGGTTATTGAATTAAAACAAGTTTTGCGTTCTTCACAATACATCGCGTCATGTATTTTATGTCCCTAAGTTTCTCTCCTTCATTACTTCATTAGAAAGCACAACGTTTAGGTAAACTTCCATTATCACGCACCTCTCATTTCACACGTAATTTACTTAATTTCCGAACAATTTTCTTTCCTTGAAATATTTTCCTATAAAATCCTTAACTCTTTAAATCCGTCTCCGCAAGAAATCCCTTACAAATTCAACCATTTTCACTTCCGAAATCACCGAAACTACCTCAACGCTCGATTTTTTTTTCAAAATAAGTTGACATTTTGCTTGATAATGACATGTTTAATTCAAATAAAGGAAATGTTTGTAAGAAAATGTCAAGTCTAATGCTGCACAAAATTGTAAAAATTGTAAAAAATTACTAAATTGTAAAACTATAAAAATTTGTAAAAATTGTAATTGTAACATTGTAAAATTTCGACTTGTTCCACATCTTAAAGCTTCATTGCTCATGTAAGATCTATGGAATAAAATGAATGAATGAATGAATCACATCGATTGTGTGGTCCACACCTCTGGAGTAACGGTTAGCGCGTCTGGCCGCGAAACCAGGTGGCCCGGGTTCGATTCCGGTTGGGGCAAGTTACCTGGTTGAGGTTTTTTTCCGGGGTTTTCCCTCAACCCAGTATGAGCAAATGCTGGGTAACTTTCGGACTCAGTTCACCGGCATTATCACCTTCATCTCATTCAGACGCCAAATAACCTAAGCTGTTGACAAAGCGTCGTAAAGTAACCTAATAAAATAAAAATAAATCGACTGTGTGAGCCACCGGCGTAGCTCTGTCGACTAAGGCGCTTGGCTGCCGGTCCGGAGTTGCATTCGGGAGCTGGTTCGATTCCCGATTGGGCTAATTACCTGGTTGGGTTTTTTCCGAGGTTTTCCCCAACCGTAAGACAAATGTCAGGTAAACCATGGCGAATCCTCGCCCTCATCTCGCCAAATACCATCTCGCTATCATCAATCCCATCGACGCTAAATAACTTCGTAGTTGATACAGCGTCGTTAAATAACCAAGTGTGGCAACAGTAACGAAATTAAAAAACATATGCCTATACTATCAAATAGGCTTACTCTGTAATTTAGAAAAATAGTGAATGTAAATTTATAAGAGGCTTATCTTGTTATATTTACTATATTTTGTATAATTTCATAGAATGACGTAATCTTTTCATGGCGTCCAATTTTTTTTAACAGCATTGTTTGAAAGGAAACTTTTCTCAGCTATGTATGACAATGTATTAATCCGCGATAAAAATTAGTTACGAAGTAATTCGCTTTTACTTTTAATAATTAAAGGTATATAATGATTTTTGATTATCGTTTGGTTTTCGCAGTATAGTGTATGGTATCCCATTAACACAAAAGTTATGTAATAAACCGGTAAGAAATGTTAATATTTTTTATGTCCCTGTTTTCTTACGCTGACAATTCGTAGTCCGCCGTTGTCTCTGTTGCCATGTGGTTGTGTTTCAAGACCTGCCTCTCTTCGATAATTTAGACAAGGTAAAAATTTAGGAATTGTCGTACGTTTTCGTTATCAATCAGCTGTAAATTCTTTGTGATATAATTATACATAATAATCATTTTGTGGGGATAATTATTTTCTGAATATCCGTACGTTGAATTCGATTTCACCAAACTGCGTAGTTCACCGAATTGTGGTAATTTCTAGTAGCTACGGTGTGTAAATTCCTGTTAAAGTTCTAAAAATTCGTACGTAACGCTAATTCTGATTGTTGTGTAGTTTTATTTTTTGGAAAACTGTGTTTATAATATGGAAATATCATTAGTTCGAAATTAATTATTTGAAAATTAGACTTCGAGTCTTGCGCGTCACTTTGTGAACCCCGTTTTCTTGCGCTGACAATTCCTAGTCCTCCATTGTCTTTGTTGCTATGTGGTTTTGTTTCAAGGCCTGCCTCTCTTCGATAATTTAGATAAGGTAAAAATGTAGGAATTGTCGTACATTTTCGTTGTCAATTAGCTATAAATTCTTTGTGATATAATTGTACATAATAATCATATTGTGAAAATCATTATTTTCTGAATATCCGTATGTTGAATTCGATCGCACCAAACTGCGTAGTTCACCCAATTGTCGTAATTTATAGTAGCTACGGTGTGTAAATTCCTGTTAAAGTTCTAAAAATTTGTAAGTAGCGCTAATTCTGATTGTTGTGTAGTTGTATTTCGGGAAACAGTGTTTATAGTATGGAAATATGCTTTGTTCGAAAAATAAATATTTCAAAATTACTTTCCGAGGCTTGCGCGTCACTTTGTGAACCCCGTAGCGATGCCAGCTAATTCCAGTTATTTTTATTTTCGTTGGTTGCTTAGTTACCTACATATTTAGGGACATTTTCGCAAATTATTTCCGTTTAAATAACAATTAAATTTTTTCCGTAACTCACAGAGTCTATTCTAAGAACATTTTATTAAAATCGTATATAGTACGGACTTATCAAATTACGTAATACCCGATACGTCATATTCCATATTAGAATTTTTCTCGAAAGTAGTGCCAACATAACTCACCACGTACGGTAATTATTAATTGTACATTTTCTGAATTGTATCACTATCTGCATACGATTTTGTATAATACATCATGATTTATATATTGTTTAAATATTATTTTTACTTATCAAGTTTATATTTTTACAGTTTTAGGTAATTCTCCTTAACCCTTGGTGCCAACGACGCGCTTCCATTTTTTCGGCCATATCATTTTCAGTTCCGAAACGTATAAACGTGTCTTCCTGTCTGCCTGTCTTAAGAATTTTAGGTAAGATTTATTGTATTTATTTAATTTGTTACGAATACTAAAATTGGTCAATGTAGAGTATCCACCGCCCACTGAACGAATATTGGTTAAAGGAGCGTTGAGCAACTTTCGCCGATTTTGTAATAGACACCGACGCACTTAGGTTTTTATTATCCCGTCAAGATGTTTAGGATTAGTGTAAAACTGGTCTATGTCTCCTATAGTGGGCGGGACATAAGTAACATTTACCCTAAAAATCATACATATTCCGAAACGCATATTTGAACTAGGTTTATCTCAGAACTTCTCATTATTAGTGACGTCAGGTATTCGCGTTTGAGGAACGTGTAGGAATTAATTCACAGCGAATTCACTATGTTTTCTTATTAGTAACAAAGATTAGTTAGCTGTGTCTGTAAATAATTTCGTTCAAAAGTTGTTTTTATAACCTTGGATTGTGATAACTTGCCAGTTTTTACAGGTTTAGGAAATAATATGTTGGTCACAGTTCCCGATACATTTTACAATTCCATCTAAGTTATAAAAGGAGAACATCTCCCATTGAGTTGTTCACCGTGGGAGTCCTCGAGTTAGGCCAAAAGTGTACGCCAGATCCTGCTAACAAATTTATTCCGATGCTAACTCTAGAAATTCAGGCATTCCTTTACAGAAATATGGTCAGTGTACCAACCATCGTTATTATGTGATAAGGATTACTATTTTAATGTTAGATGCATTACTTTGTGCCTCTAGATTGTCTAAGTAACGTAATTAATTTTAAGACATTTTTTAAGCGTAGGATTCATATCCCTACTGCTACTAAAACAGATTTTCTTTAAAGGTGGGAGTTTTAACCATTTCTGTTATCCTGTCGGCCTCTATGGCCTATAATTTGATAATTTCACCTTTACTTTGGAGTTAAACTTTCATCGCCATGGTAACTAAAACAAATGATGGAAGTTTTTAACTGCTATCTATTTGATTATGAATTAATTAAGATATAACAGGCATGTTTTACATCGTCATGGTAACTAAAACAAATGAAGGAAGTTTTTAACTGCTATCTATTTGATTACGAATTAATTAAGATGTAACAAGCATGTTTTACGTAGACTATCGTGTGTTTTGTAGGTACATTTTATAATGATAACGCATTCTTCAGTACATGTTGGATTATATTGCACCGTGTGTAGCGTTGAGGTCTATTTGTAAAAATGTGAAAAAGAAATCTGAAAATTCTTGAAAAAATTGTTGCGATGTAAAGTAAGCTGAAATTATATAAATACAAATACTAAGGGTGTGTTTGTGAGGATAATTCATAAAAAATGTAGCTTGAGATGAATTTGAACTTTTATTACTTGATGTAGGGTATTCAATATCCAAAGAAAGTTACTTTTTCTGTTGTATGCAATCCTGAAGATATTTGGTGTTGATTTCGTCATCCCTAGTTACTTTATTGACTGTCAAATGTATCGATTTTAATTGTTGTGTGAGATGTGATCTTCCAGAAGATTTCTGTTGCAGAGATAAAGTAGGCATCTTCATTACGTACCTATTTCAAAATATATACGTAATTGCACATACACACACCATATATTATTGCTACTTTGAGTCCATACAACAAAACACATTTCGAAAATAGCATATTCAATCAATCTTCCCCATTTTCTTCTGTATTACAATCTAATTTAATCTAGACTGTCATTTGTTATGCTAAAACAATAACTCATGCCATTCCATATGATATCAAATCTAGAAACATTGAATAAAATTAGAATTCTGGCGAGGCGATGTTCAACATGTGTTCAGAAAGGTGTGTTGAATACAGATTTCCTTAGGCCTACTATGCCATTTTATAAATCTTGCTTTTTGCTACGAATTTCCATAACAATAATAATAATAATAATAATAATAATAATAATAATAATAATAATAATAATAATGGCTTTATTTAACCTGGCAGAGTTAAGGCCGTAAGGCCTTCTCTTACACTCAACCAGGATTAAAACTTGCTTACACAGTTGAACATACAACTGGATCGGAATTAAGTAATTACATACTGATACAATTTAGGTACATAATGAGATCAAAAGAGGTAGTTACATAAAATTTACCTCATAAAATAAAAATAAACATAGTGGAATACATATTAATGTTGTTAGAATCAAATACGAATCACATAAAAACAGAAGCCGATAATTCAATAAAAAAAATGTACACAGTAAAAATAAAAATAAATACATTAGTATACATATTAGTATTACATTACAATTAAGTAGGATTTACATAATTAAACCAGAAACTGACAATTGAATAAAACGTACACAAAAAATAGATTAATAATAAAAAACAACACAGTGGGATATATATTGGCGTTAAGTGATAAATAAACACGATTTAGATAATAAAAATAAGAAACAAAAAGATAAAAATAAATACAGTGGAACACATTCCATTCAATATTTGCAACGCGTTAGGTCTGGCAACTCATCATAAGATATTTTTCTAATTTACATTTAAAGGAAATTAAAGTTTTTATACACGCTTTAACATCTGTGGTCATATCACGTTTTTAATCTGTGAGTATACCAGTAGGCCGTGGTTACTATTGTTGAGTTCCTGTTTCTACTGTGTGTTGTAGATGGCTTGTGTTCATGTAACTGATTTTTCGATTTTGATTAATGTTTATGATATTGGTGACTGAGGTGTTGATGAATCATAGTATGTAAATTTCCAATCGGGCATTTGCCTTTGTGACAGAAGGAAACTATGAAAATCCCCAGTCAGATTGACAGGCAAGGGGGTTTGAACCCGGGACCTCTCGAATGCGAGTTCCAACGCTACCGTCTGAGCCAACTCGCTTGGTGGGGCTGTATATGTCTACTGATTTTGCCTGATGTTCCAATTTTGTTTAGTTGTCGATGATCTAGTTTAATTTCTATTCTTTGCACAATCTGATTACATGGAGGATGCCTTCAATCAGTCTTCAGTTCGTATCTTGATCAATACTTCATGTGAAATTGCCTAGACTTTCCAGTCTTATCGAGAATGAGGGGGGGGGGAAGTCATTATGTCAAACAAATGAATTTCATTTTCATTTCATTTCATTCATTTTATTCCATAGATCTTACATGAGCAATGAAGCTTTAAGATGTGGAACAAGTCAAAATTTTACAATATTACAATTACAATTTTTACAAATTTTTACAATATTTTACAATTTTTACAGTTTTACAATTTAGTAGATTTCTACAATTTTTTTACAATATTTTGGGGAGCTGTAGTGAGATGATGACTCGGTTAAGAGAGAAGTTTTATATGATATTCTTATTGAATTTGGTATTCCCAAGAAACTAGTTCGATTAATTAAAATGTGTCTCAGTGAAACATACAGCAGAGTCCGTATAGGTCAGTTTCTGTCAGATGCGTTTCCAATTCACTGTGGGCTAAAGCAAGGAGATGCACTATCACCTTTACTTTTTAACTTTGCTCTAGAGTATGCCATTAGGAAAGTCCAGGATAACAAAGAGGGTTTGGAATTGAACGGGTTACATCAGCTGCTTGTCTATGCGGATGACGTGAATATGTTAGGAGAAAATCCACAAACGATTAGGGAAAACACGGGAATTTTACTGGAAGCAAGTAAAGAGATAGGTTTGGAAGTAAATCCCGAAAAGACAAAGTATATGATTATGTCTCGTGATCAGAATATTGTACGAAATGGAAATATAAAAATTGGAAATTTATCTTTTGAAGAGGTGGAAAAGTTCAAATACCTGGGAGCAACAGTAACAAATATAAATGATACTCGGGAGGAAATTAAACACAGAATAAATATGGGAAATGCGTGTTTTTATTCCGTTGAGAAGTTTTATCATCCAGTTTGCTGTCAAAAAATCTGAAAGTTAGAATTTATAAAACAGTTATATTACCGGTTGTTCTGTATGGTTGTGAAACTTGGACTCTCACTTTGAGAGAGGAACAGAGATTAAGGGTGTTTGAGAATAAGGTGCTTAGGAAAATATTTGGGGCTAAGAGGGATGAAGTTACAGGAGAATGGAGAAAGTTACACAACGCAGAACTGCACGCATTGTATTCTTCACCTGACATAATTAGGAACATTAAATCCAGACGTTTGAGATGGGCAGGGCATGTAGCACGTATGGGCGAATCCAGAAATGCATATAGAGTGTTAGTTGGGAGGCCGGAGGGAAAAAGACCTTTAGGGAGGCCGAGACGTAGATGGGAGGATAATATTAAAATAGATTTGAGGGCGGTGGGATATGGTGGTAGGGACTGGATTAATCTTGCTCAGGATAGGGACCAATGGCGGGCTTATGTGAGGGCGGCAATGAACCTCCGGGTTCCTTAAAAGCCAGTAAGTAAGTAGTGAGATGATGTGAGGCCCGAGGATTCGCCAAAGGATTACCCGGCATTTGCCTTATGGTTGGGGAAAATCTCGGAAAAACCCAACCAGGTAATCAGACCAAAGGGGGTGAGATGAAGTGAAGCCGAGGACTCGCCATAGACCATCCGGTTTCGGTCCTACGGCTGGGGAAAACCTCGGAAGAAACCATTCAATGAGACCAAATGGGGGATCCAACTCAAGCCCGAGCGCAGCTCCGGATCAGCAGGCTAGCGAGTCTGCCGACTGAGCTACATCGGTGGCTCTACTACAAATATGGACATAGTCAGATTAATTATTAAATTTACAAACGCAAACGATTATTCATCAGTTGATCTATAATATAGGCTATAATACAAAAGTTAATTCGATTGATTGATTTATTATTCTATACATGACCATATACATGGATGTACACGTCAATTACATAATAATAAAAAAAAAACACAATAAAATTAAAAACACTATAAGTTAAAATACATTTAAAATCTATACTAATAATAAATCTGTAGCCGAAATTTTTCTGGTAATTTTCGATTTTCCAAAAATAATTGGTCTTAACATATATAATTAACCACCCTGAAACCGAAAATTGCTTTTTTGGAATTTTTGTTTGTTTGTATGTATGTGTGTCTGTCTGTCTGTCTCTCTGTATGTTTGTTACCTTTTCACGCGATAATGGCTGAACGGATTTCGATGAAAATTGGAATATAAATTAAGTTCGTTGTAACTTAGATTTTAGGCTATATGGCATTCAAAATACATTATTTAAAAGGGGGGGTTATAAGGGGGCCTGAATTAAATAAATCGAAATATCTCGCTTATTATTGATTTTTATGAAAAATGTTACATAACAAAAGTTTCTTTAAAAATGATTTCCGATACGTTTTATTCTTTGCAAAATTTTGATCAGGACTGATATTTAACGAGGTAAATGAGTTTTAAAATTAAAATAACTGCCATCTAAGGCCGTGTAATGAATTAAAAAACAAATGACTTCGTCTATAAGGGCCTTGGACAGCAACAATCGAAAGCTATGAAAGACAGCCTACAGAGAATGTTTCTGTGTTTGTATGAAGTAATATCGGAAGCTAAATTAACCGATTTGTATAATTAATTATTATTTCACCATTGGAAAGTGTAGTTTCTCTAGATGGACATAATGCTATAATGTTATTACAGTAACTTCTGATATATAATATAATATAATATAATATAATATAATATAATATAATATAATATAATATAATATAATATAATATAATATAATATAAGTTATTTGAAGGTTCAGAACCATAGTGGGCCAAGCGCCATTTACTGAATACGTAGAAAACAAGGGTTAAAATTAAGTTATTACCATAATTCAATGGAAATCTATAACAAGTAAAATAAAATATACACATTAAATCTAAATGATGTCAATCTTCATTAAACTATGGTTGCATGTAATAAAAATTAAGAAACATGTTAAAGGAATTGTCATTGCACCAAATGAGTGTCTCTGGACCAAAATGATCGCATTTTAATTATTTGGATGCAATTTAAATTAAGTAACATATTAAACGATTTATCCTTCTATCAAACACGAATGTTCCCTGGATCAAACGCCCTATTTTAATTATGTAATTACTTTATATTTATTTCTAACGGGTGCAGCGGAGCACACGGGTACGGCTAGTAAATAATATAATCTTGTAGTTTGATCATAAAAGTTTGGTCAGTTAAAATCTGTTTAACTTTCACTTTAAATTTTGCATAAGGTAAAGATTGTATCTGCAGTGATAATTTGTTAAAAAACACAATGCCAATATAGGCAGGCGATTTTTCATATTTCACAAGTCTATGATTTTTTTATTGAGAACAGATGTGCATTTCGTGTATTATAATTATGATAATCTAGATTCTTATTGCATTTATTCTCATTCTGTTTCAAGAAAATTAGGCATTTGTAAATATAAATGGATGGAAATGTTAAAATTTTATATTGTTTAAAATAAGGTTTGCATGAGTCAAAACTCTTTAATTTAAAAGTTGATTGTATAATTCTTTTTTGTGCAATAAATATCCTATTAACATTGGTGGAGTTACCCCATAGGAAAACGGCATAACTGAGATATGCATAATAACTTAACCATTTAAATTTTTTAATCTAAACTAAGAAACGCCGCTATTTAACGCAACAATTTTGTAAATTAACTTCATTTCGGTGGTTTATATGAGACATTTTCTTATAATACATCAATTTAAGTAGAGACATAATAAATAATACATTATGTAGACCTTGTCAACCCCAAAATTATTCACTTAAAATATCAATTTTTCAATTACGTCCAAATGCATTTTATTCTGAAATTACTATATTTTGCTCATACATAAATGTAATTATGCATTTATTAACTTCAATTTTAGCTTATCTAAAAGCTGTTCTGGTAATACGAACGTGCATTCAACAGATCATCAATCTATTAGTTACTAACAACTAACATTTCTCCTTCCTTTGTGGTGTGGGATGGTGTGGGTGTATTGTAGTTTATCTCATCTTTCTTCGCATGGCCGGCACATATTATCTAGCATAACACACGATCTGTTTTATTCACGTTCCTCTGTTACCAAACTTTCAGATTAATATTTCCCACAGAATTTTATATATCGATTATTATCCTATTTATCAGTAATATCCACTCCGTAAAAGAACAATCTTTAGTGTGATATAATGAATACATTGCTTCTGAATGCATTGGACATAATGTTTTGAAAAGTTTGAACATAACTAGTTGTGATGCATTACACCATTCAAAACTTGTAACTGTTTTCAAATTACTCCCTGTGTTAAATATAATAATAATAATAATAATAATAATAATAATAATAATAATAATAATAATAATAATAATAATATTGCCGTAGGGCCTTCTCTTACACCCAACCTGGAGTTCAACATACAACTGTATCGGATTCAAATAATTACATAGGCTATTATAAACGGATACCATTTACATAATGAAATCAAAAGAGGTACTTAAATAAAAATGTACACAATAAAAATAAATATAAACACTTTGCAATAGGTCTACATTGCATTGGTATTAAGTTACAAGAAAATACTAGTTATATAATAAAACCAGAAACCGACATTTGAATAAAGTGCGTAAAAATGAACACTATGGAAAACATGCCTCAGGCATTAAATTAGAAGCAAATAATAATAATAATAATAATAATAATAATAATAATAATAATATTAATAATGATGATGATTTATTTAACCTGGCAGAGTTAAGGCCATACGGCCTTCTCTAACACTCAACCAGGAGTAAAACTGCGTTACAAAAAACACTACAAATTTACAAAGTACACTACAATTTTACACACAAAACTGAATAAGATAATAATAATAATAATAATAATAATAATAATAATATTAATAATAAAATGTAAACAAGTAAGTAGAAATCAGACATAATATATAACATACAGAAAGAAAGGAAAAAGCATAATAAAATGTGAACAGCAGGTCAAAATAAATGAGACATACAAAGTATAAAAAAATAAGACAAAATAAGAATAGTAGGCCTAGTAATAAATAATAATAATAATAATAATGATAAAAATAATAGTAATAATAATAATAATGATAAAAAATAAGAATAGTAATAATAATAATAATAATAATAATAATAATAATAATAATAATAAAAATAAAATAGTGCAGTACAAAGCATACAATGAATACAATATTTTTAAGTACACACAGTAAGGAAAATTATGATTATATATAGCTCAACTTATCACATTAGAGATATACCATTATCGGAAAATATGAAAACAAAAATATAAAATAAGTTAAATATCACTAGAACATAAAAAATGTGAATACGTGGTAACATGCAATACAACACTTGTTATAATAGTAAGTTAGTTTGGCAACTCGTCATAAGATAATTTTCTAACTTGGATTTGAAAGATTTCAATGTTCGGCAGGCCTTGACTTCAGGCGGCAGAGAGTTCCAGTGACGAGAATACTATTTACATAATAACATTATACAAACAATTGAATAAAGTGTACACAAAAAAATAAACGAAAAAAAAACACTGTGGAATATATTGCATTAAATATTTATAACGCGTGAAGTCTAGCAACTCATAAGATGAGCTCGTGTATTGTGGGTCCCTATCACCACGGCATGGCGCGTCCTCAGGTTGCGGATAGAGGAGACGGCCTACAGATATGGAGGGTAGCTGCGAATATATTGAATAAGCAGTCGTAGACAGCCGATAAGGGGTGGTCCTCCAGCTTGGGGGTTGGGTGAAGGGCTAACAACCCATCACCGTAAAAATCTAAACCCCAACATAAGATGGGCAGAGCATGTAGTACGTATGGGTGAATCCAGAAATGGATATAGAGTATTAATTGAAAGACCTGAAGGGAAATTACCTTTAGGGAGGCCGAGACGTAGATGGGAGGATAATATTAAAATGGATTTGAGGGAGGTGGGATATGATGGTAGGGACTGGCTTAATCTTGCTCAGGATAGGGACGGCAATGAACCTCCGGGTTCTTTAAAAGACATTTGTGAGTTAAATGTAATGGACAAAACTATTAATTCCACTCTTGATATCGTTACTTCAAACTCCACCAGCAAAACTCTCAGTGTATCAAAATGTTTCCCTCTTCCTCTTCATTATCCTCCTCCCGAACCTCTTTTGTTATTCATTTTAGTTTTCTTTGCTGTCTACTTCGTAATTTTATTTTTCTTTTCTTCATAATTATTTCTGTTTTTATCTACAGTAATCTCACTAAAGGCTTTGATTTTATCTAGAGAAAATAAAAACTACAGTGGGATTCAATTGACTATTACACGATTAGAAGAAAGTATATAAAGATTAGAAGTAATGAAGTAGTCTAATACAATAAAATACTTAATGACTTACTAAACTGTCTTCAGATGTTTATTGCATCATGTTATCATTACAAATATTCCGCTAGATGGCAGTAGTGTGTTATGACGAGCTGTTCTTTTGTTACCAGTTGTGCCAACTATACAATCTTCATTGAACTCTATGGACGATTACTAGTCAAGAAGGCTTTGTTGATTCAGTTTCATTTTTATTAAAACATTTGCATTCCACTTCAATTATCAATATATATTAAACAATCTCTGATACGTGACTATCCATAATCTCATACAGCAGAAGCTGTAACATAACCTAAATAATATAAACAAGATAAATGATAGGGACGTTTTAATTAAGGATGATGAAATAAACATGAATCATTTTAAAATATACAATTATTGAAAGTACAATGTTGGCAAACAAAGAAACAAATGCTAGGGATGTGATACAAAACAAATGCTAGGAGATAATAAACATTGTAGGATAAGCAGCCGTGATTGGTTGAAACACGTCGTTTCGTACCGTTTTATTGGTCAAAAGTAATATGACGTAGTAAAAGTGTGATAATCTATATAATCTTGCGGACTATTTTTTTTTTGTGATCTTCGTTTGTTACTTTCTTGATGGTTATATTAAGGTGTTCTCTCATTGGAATGGCATGAAGATACACAAACACACACAACATGAAGGAAAATTATGTAAAATTTTTATTGCAACAATTTTAATTAGAATTAACATTTCTAATCGTCAATTAAGAATTATTATTTCTAAACTTATTTCACTGTCCATCGTATATGATTTCTCATTTAAACATAAAGGCTACAAACTATTGAGGCACTGCCAGCAGAACCATCAATGCAACAAAATCTTCTTTTCTTCTTCTTAATTATCCCCCGTCTCACACTTTTTTGTTACTGTTATCAGCTTCCTTTGTCGTCAGGTTCTTAATTTTATTATCTGTCTTTATGTCCCTCTTCATTTGATTCTTCAGAATCATGTGATATAATCTTCTTTATTCTTCATAGCAATTTACTTGGTTTTCATGTTGTCGTGTGTATGACATGACATAAATACTCATAAATACAGCAACATGCCGGAAAATTAAGGATAATTTTGTAGTTATGCAATTTCTTAATTAAAAGTTACATATTTGATCATCCGTTATCAACTCCTTGAAATTTATTTCACTTGACTCCTATTTTATATAAATTCTTCACAGTAGCCTGATGGCTATGTACGAAAATATTACACTTTCTGTAATTTTTTTGTTTCTGTAATTAGATTAACTTATGATGAAATTAAATATATCAAGTACTGTTAATTTACCTCGGCTTTTCAAACATGCTCATGGATATTCACATAATTTATCTTGTATTATGTTATTTCAAGTAATACTATTAAATCGAAAATATAGATCTTCCAAATTATTATTATTATTATTATTATTATTATTATTATTATTATTATTATTACTACTACTACTACTACTACTACTACTACTACTACTACTGCTATTGCTTGGTTATTTAACGACGCTGTATCAACTAGGCTACTGAATTATTTAGCTTCGAAGGAATTGGTGATAGCGAGATGATATTAGACGAGATGAGGCCGAGGATTCGCCATAGATTACCCGACATTCTTCCCCTTACGGTTGGGGAAAACCTTGAAAAAAAAAAACCAACTAGGTAATCAACCAAAGCGGGAATCGAACCTGCGTCCGAGAGTAACTTCAGATCTGTAGGAAAACGTGCTACTGGCTGATCTATTTTTTTATTGGGTTATTTTACGATGCTATATCAACATCTAGGTTATTTAGCGTCTGAATGATATGAAGGTGATAATGCCGGTGGAATGAGTCCGGGGTCCAGCACCAAAAGTTACCCAGCATTTGCTCATATTGGGTTGAGGGAAAACCCCGGAAAAGACCTCAACCAGGTAACTTGCCCCGACCGGGATTTGAACCCGGGCCATCTGGTTTCGCGGCCAGACGCGCTGACCGTTACTCCACAGGTGTGGACTGGCTGATCTACGCCGGTGGCTTTATTATTATTATCATTATTATTATTTATTATTACTATTATTATTATTATTATTATTATTATTATTATTATTATTATTATTATTATTATTGATGGGAGGAAAGCATGGGCTCTACATCCATGCCCCCCCCCCCAAGTGCCTTCATGGCATATTACGGGGATACCTTCATTTGCTTGTTTCGTTATTGAGTTTAGAATTTATTGTTTTAGTTTTATTTTTAATATATATTTATTTCAATGGTTAATATAAACAATTAAAGTTAAAAAGCTTTAAAGAAAAGCATATGTTTTGAAAGCATAAGAAAGAAGTTAAAATCTTCTTGCCTTTATTATTACTTATTCAGGAAGAAGAGGTCAGTCATTATTATGTAACTTATGTGATTTTATTCATTTTACTTATCTCGTTTTAATTTACCTTTATATTAATAATACCTACAATAAATTAAACATTTCTTTTGCTTATGAACCTTAGAATTATGACAGTATTGAAACAAGACCATCAGATAGCCAGGAACAGGCAATTTATATATAGTTCAGGCAACGAAGCATGTTAGTCAGTATTCGAAAGAATTATGCAAGCTTGTTAATTAGGCTTATTACTATTGTTAGGTAGGTCGGACAGGCAGACATATTAGTTGAAAAAGTCGTATTGGCTAACTCGTACAGACGGCTTGAAAATTGAAGCTGGCAACAAAGATAGGCAGATATATTTGTTAGTTGAAACAGGCAAGCGTGTTAGAGGAAATAGGCATGTTAGTGAAAAGAGTCAGGCGTGTTAGAAGAAATAGGCAGGCGTGATACGAGTGTTACGAGAAATAGGCAGACATATTAGTGAAAACAGACAGGCGTGTTGGCGAAAAATAGACAGGCGTGCTAAAAGAAATAAGTAGGCGTGTTGGTGAAAATAGACAGGCGTGTTATGGGAAATAGGTTCACATGTTAGGTAGAGATTGAGAATTTTTCGATGAAACAATAGGCCTATAATGTGTCAGGCTATTAAAAAGACAAAAGTGTGTTAATAAGTACAGTAAAAGAAACAAGTGTCCTATGCGAATGAAAATAATAAGTGATAAATAAACGAAAGCAAGAGGTAAGTTCATAAAAGTGAATGAAATATGTGTGTTGAAAGAGGTGAGTATAATGAAAATAAAAGTGAATTCTATAAATGAAACAAAGAGGTAAGTTTATGAAAGTGAATGAAATAATTGTGTTAAAAGAGGTGAGTATAATGAAAATAAAAGTGAATTTGACAAGAGAAAGAAGAAAGTGTGTTATATAATTTATGAGGCAGGTATATTGTGATATTCATCCGCGCCGCGTGTGTGTGAATATAGTGCCTAACATTTGGATTAATGGATTATTGGATTACCTCACCCCATGGAACTCAAGACCAAGCCATCGGACTGGATAAAGGCCTGTGATAAAGTTTTTTTTTCCAATTTATCATTTTTCTTGGAGTTTTTGTGTGTATATATCATGTTTGTCTCTTTCTCCACAGGAACAGGTTAAGTACATTAGTGTTAAGTTTTTGTGTTTGTAATGTTGTATATATTTGTGTTTTTTTTTTCCACAGTATAACTTTGATATCTCAATGCGTGATGGAGAGAGCATAGAATTTCTAAATTCCTTTTGGCTGGCTCTCTCAGGGACCGTTAGGGTTAGTAAAAAGGGGAAATATACACGTCAGATAGGAACAGGATATGACGTATAATATCACGCTATCTAAATTATACATGTTTGTAACTTACTTAGAGACTGATAGGCTTATTAGAGATTTCACATATTTGTACAAATGCTGACTGTTTGCTTATTAGACAACGATTTTAGCTTGACAATAAGAAGATATGAATATTGGAAAGTTCAAGGTATGTATCACAGACAGTGGAATGTGTACTCCTTCATTTGTTTTCATGTTTTGCAGTGTTATATCTCTTTTGTTTTTGTTTGTTTCTTTTCTTTTCAGGTCCCGCTCTGCAGAGAGTAAACAATAAAACAGCTGCCAAACTAATGTAGACGATACATCTTAATCTAATAAATATAATTTTTGATAAAGTTTCATACTGTCTCGCATATGAATTTTAGTGGAATAGAGAAGTGTCTAGTGTCTAGGGGGGAAATTATTAGATCACATCACGGAATACAACTTAATCTTGAGCTCTTGCAACAGCAGCAAACTTTCTTGAAGCATTCTTGATTAAAATTACATACCGGTACATCTTCTGTCCGTAAATTAACTTCATAACACAAAGTTCCTGAACAGAAAATCCACCAAACACAGTCTGTCATCTAATTCTAAGTGATTTACTCTCACCCAGTGATAAGAACTGTTCAATATTGACCATCCTATGAGTAAAAAAAAAAAGGTAAAGGTATCCCCGTAACATGCCATGAAGGCACTTGGGGGGCATGGAGGTAGAGCCCCATGCTTTCCATGACCTCGGCACTAGAATGAGGTGGTGTGGTCGGCACCACGCTCTGACCGCCTTTTACCCCCGGGAAAGACCCGGTACTCAATTTTATAGGAGGCTGAGTGAACCTCGGGGCCGTTCTGAAAGTTTGACAACGAGAAAAAATCCTGTCACCACCTGGGATCGAACCCCGGACCTTCCAGTCCGTAGCCAGCTGCTCTACCAACTGTAGAGATCCTTTTTTACGATGAAGTCGGCCTCGGTAGCGTAGTTGGTATAGTGCTAGCCTTCTGTGCTCGAGGTTGCGGGTTCCATCCCGGCCCAGATCGATGGCATTTAAGTGTGTTCAAATGCGACAGGCTCATGTCAGTAGATTTACTGGCATGTAAAAGAACTCCTGCTGGACATAATTCCGGCACACTGGAGACGCTGATATAACCTCTGCAGTTGCGAGCGTCGTTAAATAAACCGTAATTTGAAATTTTTAATTTTTTACGGCGAATAAAAATCTTACATTTTGGTATAAAAATTTGCTTAATTACGGTTTTATTTTGCACAAAAAAAATAAATTAGGTATAATTTCACTTAAAAAAAAATTGAACTTTTTGACTCCAGTCTTGCTAAATACATTACTGTATATTCCTACAAAGACTAGAGGCCTGTATCATCAAGGGAATCTTACGGTTCTTTGTAAATTTAAAAATACTTACCGTTTTTTTTATCGACAATATCATGTTGTGAAGAGAAATTTGTCTCTCAGCCTTTGTGTGAATAATATAAACAAATAGACACTAAACATTCAGGGTATTTCTATATCATATTTAAATGTAAAGTCACTTGAAATCCGGTTTGAATATTAAATTCAAAATGTTGTACATAGATATCAATCTTTGGGCACTTTAAACTAAATTTTCTTCAAAAATAATACAAATCTTTCTTCAAAAACGTCCACACCTGTGGAGTAACGGTCAGCGCGTCTGGCCGCGAAACCAGGTGGCCCGGGTTCGAACTCCGGTCGAGGCAAGTTACCTGGTTGAGGTTTTTTCCGGGGTTTTCCCTCAATCCAATTTGAGCAAATGCTGGGTAACTATCGGTGCTGGACCCCGGACTCATTTCACCGGCATTATCATTCAGACGCTAAATAACCTGAGATGTTGATACAGCGTCGTAAAACAATCCAATAAAAAAATATAATTCTTCAAAAACACAAATTTCAAATAAATTCGTGCCCAAAACAAAAATTTCGCGTATACACATAATTTACCGTTGTTTCAGGCGTATAAACTTAACGACAGCTTGAAACCTAAAACGTTTGTGTTTATCAGCTGAAAAACAGTATTTACGAATTCGTGGTCTAAGAAAATTAGATGTTTCCCTACTTGTATGTATGTATTTATTTACACTGCAAGTGGGCATGCACCCGGTGGCAGTGGTATACACAATAAAGAAATAATAAGCAATACACAATACAATTATACAATACACAATAGGCCTACAATTTTATACACAATACAATAAGAATACACAATATAATTTCACACAATAATAATAAAACATAAATAATATACCTAATTTTACATTACAACCTACATTATTATGTATAGGTCCTACATAAGTTTCTATAGTCTTTCACTTTACTCTCATCTCACTCACTGTAGTGGCACTATGACGCATTTCACTGACACTATAGAACACATTTCACTGACACTATAGAACACATTTCACTGACACTATAGAACACATTTCACTGACACTATAGAGCACATTTCACTGACACTATAGAACACATTTCACTGACACTATAGAACACATTTCACTGACACTATAGAACACATTTCACTGACACTATAGAACACATTTCACTGACACTATAGAGCACATTTCACTGACACTATAGAACACATTTCACTGACACTATAGAACACATTTCACTGACGCTATAGAACACATTTCATTGACGCTATAGAACACATTTCACTGACACTATAGAACACATTTCACTGACACTATAGAACACATTTCGCTGACACTATAGAACACATTTCATTGACGCTATAGAACACATTTCACTGACACTATAGAACACATTTCATTGACGCTATAGAACACATTTCACGACACTGACACTATAGAACACATTTCATCGACGCTATAAATTATCACTGATCGGAACTGTTCACTGCACTGTAAAACCATAACTTCACTGACTCACCTCGCTTCACTGATACAACAGTTCAAATAAGTCAAATAATTACACCCTTATGCATACTTATAAACAGAACTACATTTAAACTAAACATTTCTAGTCTAAGGCCCTCTTACACGCCATTTTTAAATAATTTACAATTCAAACCAAGGAAGTAACTCGTCAGGCTAAATAAATACATGTCACCTTAAAAAATTAAATGTTAAATGTCGCCTTAATTTTAATTTGCACTTTATACACAGCCTTTTAAATTATTCTTGAATCTCCTTAAGGAAGTACAGCCCTCAAAGACCGCTGCAGGTAGGTCATTCCAATCATTTATAGTTCTATGAGTTATTGGTTCATATCGCGTGACCTTGCTCAGACGAGTTTCTGAATCGTCCGCTATTATTCACCTTGATAAAAATAAAGGACTTTCTAAATTAACATTTTTTGTTAAGAGGACTGTGTTGTACCGTGTTGTCTACATAGCTTTGGCAGCTTATTGTTTACACTCTGTGTCCTGTGCCTCATCGTGGCGAGCGGGTGAAACAAAGAATGATGCATGCCCCAAAATGATTAGTAATTCCAGAAGGTTCTTAATTGTCAGTTATTTCATTTGCACATTGTGCGAGATACACAGAAAGCAATGCTAATTCCACGAACATATTTCTGCCAAAAAAATTTTCAGTGTTACATTTGTTCGGATCAAATTTCTGCACATTTAAAGGACAAAACTAAAATTCTTTCAATCATTTATTATCATAATACACTGCCCTCTTAAACTGACTGAGCATATTGGGAATTAAATCAATGGCTTTCCCAAAACACGCTGTGAAATGTTTCATATAAAACAATTTTATCTCTAAAAGGAAGCAAAAACGAGCAAAATTGTATTAAACTTTTTTGTTTGAAGTATCTCGAAGAACAACCCCCTGAAATTATTAACATTATTTGCGGTTTACCCTGTATAGACACTTGGCCGAGACTCCTCCTTTTCTTCACTCTGCCGATTTCCTAAAACTGAAACGCAATGCAGAATAAAGTACGAAGTCAATGATTTTCACTACAGATCGCTCGGATTGTCCGTTGTGAGCTGGTAGTAATATTGGCTGCACTGTTTAAATAGTTTAAACCCGTTTCCAATATACAGGATGATTCACGAGGATTTACCGTCCCTCACGGAGCTTATTTCCAAAGACATTGTGAGCAAAAAATGTCATATAAACATTTGTGTAGTGTCAATATTTTCAGAGTTACACTAATTTCAAATTGTTTGTAAAATACCATTATTCTTGAGTTTTAAGAGTAAAAGAATATTACAGATAAAGAATGAACTATTCAGGAGTATCATTTCTTTAATTAGCTAGTATTCTGAAGCTAAAAATGTGTTGTGAATTCCATAGTTGCTTCGTACAGAATTTTTTTTCTTCGATTTTTAACTACAAAACTACATTTTCTTAAGCATTTATCACAACAATTGTTACAAATCACGTCACTCTTGTAAATTCTTTAAGTCTGTACATAAGGATTCATAATTAAACTGTAAAGAATCAAGTTCCTAAAGTCGTATGATTTGTAAGAATTTTTGTGGAAAATGCATAAGAATGACGTCATTTTTAGATAAAAATTGAAAAACAAAATCTGTACAAAGCAACTGACAACACATTTTTAGCTTCAGAATACTAGCTAATTAAAGAAATGATACCCTGAATAGTTCATTCTCTATTTGTAATATTATTTTACCCTTAAAACTAAAGAAAAAAGGATTTTTACAAACAACTTCAAATTAGTGTAGCTCTGAAAATATTGAGATTAGGAGAAATGTTTATATGACATTTTTTCCTCAGAATGTCTTCGGAAATAAGCTCCGTAAGTGACGGTAAATCGACGTGAATCACCCTGTATACACAAAGAAATCAACGCCTTTAAAATGATTTAGAGCTGCATCCTTCTTTGGCTAAAACAGGATAAATCTGATGAAAGAGTAATGGAACGGAGAAAAATTCTCTCCGGCGCCGGGACTTGAACCCGGGTTTTCAGCTCTACGTGCTGATGCTTTATCCACTAAGCCACACCGGATACAACCCCGGCGTCGAACAGAATTTTCTCTGATTGAGTTCCAACTCTTGGGTTCCCTCTAGTGGCCGCCCTTTGCACTACGTCATAGATGTCTATGAACATAGGACCGAAGTCCACACATGTGCTGAGGTGCACTCGTTATGAGTGACTAGTTGGCCGGGATCCGACGGAATAAGCGCCGTCTTAAATCACTTCGTGATTTACGCATATCATATAAATCTGGCTATTAATGCAACTGCTTGCCACTTCCAGCTATGTAGTATGTACCTGTCCATCTACCTTCCTTCCTGCGTGTCTACTTACCTACTATCTACCTACCTACCTACCTACATTCCCAACTAATGAGTCTGCAAGCCAAAGGTTATTCATGGTAATCAGATCAGTGCATAAGTTTTGCTTCCTCAGGAGCTAATTTTCTTTCTTGCAACTTTTTTTTTTACAGAAACATTCACCGTACAATATTTTCTCTGGCTCATCATCTACATCGCATCGGCATCGAACCAAGCCCTCTATGTACACTCTTTCATCAACAGAAAGTTATGGACAAAAATCATCTAATGTGTCACCGATACTGGGAAGCTACAAGAAGGTTATATTATTAGGTATGTATATGCCTATCTGTCATTTGAATAATAATCTATACTAATAATAAATCTGTAGCCGAAATTTTTCTGGTAATTTTCGATTTTCCAAATAATTGGTCTTAACATATATAATTAACCACCCTGAAACCCAAAATCGCTTTTATGAAATTTTTGTTTGTCTGTCTGTCTGGATGTTTGTTACCTTTTCACGTGATAATGGCTGAACCGATTTATATGAAGATTGGAATATAAATTAAGTTCGTTGTAACTTAGAATTTAGGCTATATGGTATTCAAAATATTTTATTCAAAAGGGGGGTTATAAGGGGCCTTGAATTAAATAAATCGAAATATCTCCCTTATTATTAATTTTCATAAAAAAATATTACATAACAAAAGTTTCTTTAAAAATAATTTCCGATAAGTTTTATTCTATGCAAAATTTTTATAGGACTGATATTTAATGAGATAAATGAGTTTCAAAATTACAATAACAACGCCATCTAAGGTGGTGTAATGAAATAAAAAAACAAATGGCTTCGTCTATAAGGGGCCTTGGACAACAACAATCGAAAGCTATGAAACATAGCCTACAGAGAATGTTTCTGTGTTTGAATGAAGTAACATCGGAAGCTAAATTATCCGATTTGTATAATTAATTATTATTTCACCATTGGAAAGTGTAGTTTCTCTAGATGGACATAATGCTATAATGTTATTACAGTAACTTCTAGGTGAATCGAGGACAGGTAAGATTAAAATAGCTTCTTATGCACAGAAAACTTGATAGGCATTCGTTTCCTGTATTTCCTAAAATAATTTTTATGACCAAATGAGTGTCTCTGGATCAAAATGATCGTATTTTAATTTTTAAATACAATTTAAATTAAGTAACATAATAAACGATTTATCCTTCTATCAAACACGAATGTTCCCTGGATCAAACGTCCTATTTTAATTATGTATTTACTTTATATTTATTTCTAACGGGTGCAGCGGAGCGCACGGGTACGGCTAGTAGTAGTAATAATAATAATAATAATAATAATAATAATAATAATAATACTTTGTGTCAGTGTCAACAGAGGAACCAGTACGAGAAGCAATGAGAAAAAGCATGTAATTCTTATTTCATTTGTTTCCTTTCCAGCAACAAATATAGTACTGAATACGATATCAAATTTGAACTTCATTTTTATCAACATGAACATAACCTATGTTGTTTATTTTGTTTTTGTGAGAATCATAGAAATGCATAGTAACGATAATAATAGTATACGAACACAATTGACTTCATTAGAATATTATCTTAAAACTGCTTATTAACTTATTGTATATTATAACAACATTTTAATCTCACATTTTATCACATATTTGACTAAAGTAGACCTATATCCATACTGCAGATATTTATGTGCTTTTTAGTACACATAAATCTGTGGTTAGCAATTCTATACATAATAAAACAACAAATAAATTAAATTTTATGAGCCACTGCCTTGTCATCAAGAGAATAAAGGGACGGAACATAAAAAATGTTGAAGACCGAATTGAAACACAGAAAAACACAATAAAATAGAGGGTTGTGGAAATAATTTGTTCCATTTCGGTTCCTTTGCAACGAGACATGGGTATAGTGAGGATCACATAAGAGAAATTCCTAAAAGACTAATTTGGCCGTCTCTTCAGTGTTGCCAACAAATACTACAGAGTGATTTATATAGAACTGACACATTTCTTTCTTTAATTATTCCGTTGGAAATTCATTGAATGACCCAATTTTAGCACCAAATTAAGCAGAATGTTCTGGAGTTTCGATTCCTTGTTACTAGATGCGCAGATGTTTGTTTTATTCCTATTGTTGGCAGCACTGACCCAATTTTAGCACCAAATTAAGCAGAATGTTCTGAAGTTTCGATTCCTTGTCATTAGATGCGCAGATGTTTATGTTTTATTCCTATTGTTGGCAGCTGTTTTCGACATTTTGTGCCAACGTGAAAATGCAGTACACATTAAATCAACGACTTTTCCTTGTAAAGCAATACTGGATTACGAATTCAATTACAGCTACTCAAAGGGCATACCAGAGAGAATTTGGTGTTCGCAATCCTCCCAAAAGAAACACAATACTGGGACTGGTAAACAAATTGGAAACAACTGGATCTCTGGTGAGTGAAAAGGGCAAGCATCGTTCATCTAGGCTCCCCACGGTTGTTGTTGACGTAAGAGCAAGTTTCTTTGACGACCGAATAATTTCCAGGAACCTGTGGCCACCGAGATCTCCGGATTTGACAACGCCGGACTTCCTTCTATGGGGTTACTTAAAAGACAGGGTTTACGCCACACGTCCCCAGACATTGGACGATCTGAAGCACAACATCACACAGGAGATTCAAGCTATTGACAACAGAGTCCTCCAACGAGTGGCCAGTAACATGGAACGACGTGTTCAGTTGTGCCTTATGCAGGATGGAGGACATTTTCAACATTTGCTATAGAGGTAAATAATCTCCCAAAATTCCTCTACATTTTAGATACCGGTATAATAAGTTGTCGGTAGCACAATTCGTTTTGAAACAATTAATGAAAGAAATGTGTCAGTTCTATATAAATCACTCTGTAGATATCACCAAAGAGGATAAAATCACACAATGCCATGTACTATAATAATAATAATATAGTAGGCCTATTAACAATAACGATGTCTTGATTATTTACCACATTTCATCCTTATGTTGGAAGGTGTTTTCTAAATGGTTAAATAATTTCTGAAAGAGTATATTTTTCTTCTGGATCTCTCGCACATTATGTTAGTAGTTAGTAGATTAGAGTATGATCTAATATTAAAAATGTATTTTGTCTGATAACATGAAATTCATTGCTTTGATTAAACAGTTTACGATTCACGAGACCTAACCTAAAAATGTATTTTGTTTGATCACGTGAAATGATTAGTATGAATTCCGAAAACGAATGCCACTTTGAAATGTATGATTTAGAATAGTTACTCCATTATTGTAATAAAAGTCTAAACACGAAAAGAATTAATTAAAATGTGAAATTGTATTTCTATCGATTACTCAAGGGCAGATATCACACGAAATATGTCACATTTATTTACACTTAGCCTACCTGACTCTGATATACTCACCTCTTTTAACACACATATTTTATTCACTTCAGTAAACTTACCTCTTTGTAATTGAAAATTGTAACCACAACACATACAATAACTGTTATGTATTAATATTAATACTGCTATTAATTAATCATTAGTATGTTCAAATTTCACTAGCTTCCAATAATGCGCTCAGAAATCTAGAATAATTTGAATTTTCAGAATTTAAACTACTGACAACTTGTGTCACTGCTGCCAACATAACAGTTACAAAGTCACTACCAGTTGTAGTATTTCTCAGTACTGAAATTCGAAACGACGTTGGAAAAAGAAAATTCAATCTGCAAACTAGAAAATCACTATAATCCACTAGCATATGTAGTAATGGGGGGGGGGGAATGGTTAGGTTTCACCCTTAGGGTGCGAATAACCTTATGATTAATTCTAACGAAACTTAAATTAAACTTTGGTATTAATCGTCTTACTACTGTTAGTGATACTGCTGTTGGGTTACTGGGCATCTTTCTTGAGCTTAGAATGGGATGGAAAACTCATGTTGACTATGTTGCTAAGAAATTAAGTAAAGGCCTATATATGTTAAGGTTGTTAAGGAATAATTTACCTAACAAGGTATTGTTTACAATATTTCATAGCCATATACAAAGTCATTTAAATTATGGTATTATTCTTTGGGGTCACCATATTCTGCTCAAGCTCTTTTCATATTACAAAAGAAAGCTTTAAGATTAATTTATGGAGTATCAAATACGACTCATTGTAAACCTCTTTTTATAAGGTCACAAATCTTGACATTGCCGTCTATGTATGTATTGGCCTGTCTTCTTTACATTCGGAATAACATTAATAATTACATAGCATGCACTTCTGTTCATAAATATTCTACAAGAAATAATACAAATTTATATATTGACAAATGTAAATACAGTATTACTCAAAACAGTTTTCTATTCTTTGCTTTTAAATTATTTAATAGTCTACCTGTTGATATAAGGAATCTTCCATTCCGAGTGTTCAGGACACGAATTAGGACTATATTATTGGCAAATCCATTGTATGATGTGGATGAGTTTTTTAATATTCATGTATCTTAATTTGTATTCATTGTATGATATCATGTATTTTAAATTGTATATGACGATGCCATACATGTTCCACATGTTTTTGCAAAATAAACTATCTATCTATCTATCTATCTATCTATCTATCTATCTATCTATCTATCTATCTATCTATCTATCTATCTATCTATCTATCTATCTATCTATCTATCTATCTATCTATCTATCTATCTATCTATCTATTAAAGAAGCTGACCCAGAATATAGTTCTGCTCTCGTACGATTCGTCTGAATCCAATTAAACATCGAGGTGAACTAAATGAACTACTGTAGTTTAAAATTTCTGTGGGAGTAGTTGTGAACTACATGAGACGCTTCGAAGTTACTGCGGCGAATAGGGATTATAAAGAATGGACAATGAGCGATTTTTCCTGTGTTTTGTTTCTCTGTGCGCCAGCGGCTAGTTCCACTTTCAAGCGCTAGAGGTAGTGTAATCGAGCATACGCTAAGATAATAATTGAGAATAGAATTACGGCACAGGATCCAAACATCGCCTACCTTATTGCATAATCCAGTAACGATTTGCTTCAAATAAATTCAAGTTAACAGCTATTCCTTATTTCTCAGTGACAACCTAGTTGTAATAATAATATTTTATATTTCAGATATCATAAATTATATTATAAAATAATATAATACATTATAAAATTAAGTACCGAATTCGTTTAATATTTGTATATAATATAATATAGGTATATATGGTTTTACTTCTCGTAAGAATTTTGTTTTTCCATTTTCAGCGCTATCAAATCATTACATATTTTAATTGTTGTTGGGGTCAACGTCTCAACTCTCATTATAAAGGAACTCTAGAGTCTAGACATTACAGTTAATGAAGGATTTATTATTTTATGGATCCAATTTATTTTATTTGAGTACATAATGTACCTAGATGTATTAATTATATATGTTATATTTCCGCTGTGTCGACTGCTAGCTGGTGTGATGTCAGCGCCAACTTTAGGGAGAAAGCAGAATCTGACGCTCTAGCTGGCTTGAAGGTCATTGAAATCGGTCCGGCTACATCAAAGGTACCGACGCGAAGTGTCCATTCTTTATAATCCCTATTCGCTGGTTACTGGGTCAAACGAGTATAGATTATGAAGCAGTTGATTGCGATAAGCTCTTCCTACTACAGCAGCAGTAGGGCCTTCAGGTGGCGTGAATTATGCCCTTGACCCTGATTGGCTGAAGGTGTATCCCAACTCAGACCCTCAGAGGGTATACAAGTTATTTATAGATTGTGTAGGTAGCTGTGTAAAGGTGCGGCCTTTACCAGTTCCCTGCTAATCCCCTTATGCCATATTGATGTAATTTATATATTCGAATTTCGTGATTAACCATGTCAAAAGCTTTGCTGAGATCTAGAAAAAGTCCAACGGTTTGTTTCTTTATTGTCTTTAGCATTGGGGATTGATTCCATAAACGATTTTATAGCATTATTGATTCCTTTACTAAAATCAAACTGGGAATTTGACAGTATATTATTATATTCTAGGAATTAGACTAAACTGTTGTACATAACCTTTTCAAGGACTTTCGAGAACCCAGATAATAGGGATATAGGACAAATTGGTAATTTCCTAGAAGACGGGCAAAATCCAACATGGCTGACGAAAACTACCAAAACGTTCTGCCAACTATGAAGTTCAAATGTCACCAAACATTACAAAATCAAACATGGAAAATCAAACATATATTCATATTTTTAAGGAAGAAAAAGCCTTTCAAAAAATGAAAATATGTTTAATTTTTCACCTCTGATTTTTATGGTGTTTGGTGGCATTTGAACTTCATAGTTGGTAGTACTTTTCTGGCAGTTTTCGTCCGCACTTTACCCCTACAAATCACTAAAACACAAAACAAAACAATAATTTATCACCTAATCAAACAAAATTCAATCCTCATTGACGTCTTCAAAGACAACCACTTCACTTGCATTATGACACAGGCTTCAAGGCAATCTAAACTTAAAGCATGCAGCCAACAAAGAACTAAACCACCACTTTGTCGTACAGTCAAGTTCACATAACTAAACCATGTATTTACACAAAATGAAATTCTCTTTGAACTCTTATTACACCTTAACTTGTACGGAGAATTCAATGAACAATTCCTTGGAAACACAGGAACAGTTTTCTCGTCAACAATCGATACAATTTTTATTCACCAGCGAAAGAACTGAACCAAAATCGACATAAAATTTAATGCTCTGTTCTATGTTCACACATCTTTCACAAATATCATAAAATGACAAACTTTCAATAGGTTTACCCATCAGACACAATATAACACCACTCACGTCAAACAACCAAGAACAACTTACTGACGTCATTATCCATTCAAAATTAACGAAAATTCTAGAACACATGATGACAACTATAACCAATCAAATCGAAGGAAAATCATAAAATGACAAACTTCCAATAGCTTTAGCCAGCAAAACAGTATAACACCACTCACTTCAAACAACCAAGAACAATTAACAACGTCATTACCCATTCAAAATTAACGAAAATTCTAGAACAAATGACAACTATAACCAATCAAATTGAAACATCATCAATGCGACACCTCGTATAAAAACCTAGAACTAACATATAAAAGTCACTAAAAATCACTAACATTTAACTCTAAAGTAAAAAGGTTGGTAATACTTAGTACATCCAACCAGGTGCCCGTCTTCTATGAAATTACCGACAAATTTAATCTCTGAAACATTGGACACAACTATCAACAATATACCTCTACTAGAAACATCAACAACCAAATTTCTTGGTTTGCATATTAATAATAAAATAAATTGAAAAAATCATATCAAAGAAATAACCCCCAAACTTAGCTCAGCATGCTTCGCAATTAGGTCGTTACAACAATTTCTAAACAGCAGTATGGTATCTTAAAGACAATATATTTTGCCTGTTTTCGTTCCATTATGTCCTACGGATTAATATTTTGGGAAAATTCTGCAGATAGTAAAAATATGTTCATATTACAAAAAAAGAGCCATTAGAATAATAGTTGGAGCAAAGGCTAGAGAATCATGTAGATTATTAAAAAAAAAAATAGAGATTCTAACCTTAACAAATCAATACATATACTCTATAATAATTTCCTCTTATGTAATAAAGAAAATTTTACAACAAATTCAGATATATATAGTATAAATACCCGCAGAAAGAATGATTTTCATACGCCATCATCAAATTTATCATGCTATCAAAGGGGAGTAGGTTACA
Source organism: Periplaneta americana (assembly GCF_040183065.1). NCBI lineage: Eukaryota > Metazoa > Arthropoda > Insecta > Blattodea > Blattidae > Periplaneta > Periplaneta americana. The sequence goes on from NC_091122.1 coordinate 4,344,966, forward strand.
TGGCGATAAAAATGTTCAAAGTCTTCCCGAAGACAATAAGAATCATAGCCAAAACTCTGCATTATTTAAAGTAAAACTAAAAAATTACTTAATATCTCACACTTTCTATTCTGTAGATGAATTCTTGACATTTCACAGTACTGTGTAAATATTATAATACTATTAAATGGTAAACATATTACATTGTATATAATATTATTGTTATTAAGGTATTAATTCTGTACATATTTCATATTTGCATTTTATATGTATTGAATTTATATTTAAACGTAAGAATTGGGTATGTTTTTTATGCTACAAAGCAAATGTAAGAATATTATGGAACGAATAAATCTATCTATCTATCTATCTATCTATCTATCTATCTATCTATCTATCTATCTATCTATCTATCTATCTATCTATCTATCTATCTATCTATCTATCTATCTATCTATCTATCTATCTATCTATCTATCTATCTATCTATCTATCTATCTATCTATCTATCTATCTATCTATCTATCTATCTATCTATCTATCTATCTATAGTTCTCAATGGTTTGTTCATCTCCCGTCTTAAAAATTGGGCAAACTTTTGCTACTTTAAAGATCTCGGGAAATTTACTAGCAACTAAAGATAAATTACAGATGTCTGCCATTGGCAGTGCTAGAAGATAGGTACTGGCATTTTTCTTGGGAAAAATTAAATCATAAAGTAAGGATAATATTGCATTTCTGTTGTATTTTGAAGTTCCCTCCATTCTTCAGTGTTGTTACGATCGTATAGGCCGTGTATAAATTAGCGGAATTCTGTCCAATTAATCCTTTGTCGTTGTAGGTTAACGTCATTGATATAATCTTTGATGTCATAAAGAGAGGGAGTGTTGTTTTTGAAAATGAAGTGTTTGAAACTTATGCATTATATTGGTAAGTTCTGTGCATAATATGTACTTTAAATGTTTCGTTTTGAGACATTCCACCACTAGACTAGATAGGGCCTAGCGTCATATTGACGTTCTACTACTAATTAGGTGAAATTGATAAAATTGACTTTAATCTTGCGAAATTACAAGAAATAAGGGATTTGTGGGTATATTATCCATCACTGCTCATGTGAATAAGAATTAGTAATTTAACAATGTGCAATCTTGTTGCACTCCGACTACCCTAACCTAGCTATCTGTGTATCAAATAATAATATGTGTTTGTGTGGCAGTCTACAGTATATTGGAGTACTATTATGTATAATTAACTATCTGCACAAAGGAAAATTACGCCAAACATACTGATCCTATATTCATTTTGAGTCTGCAGATTTTCCTGAGCCATGAAATACATTGCCACAGTTTTTTTGTCGTTTTTATTTTTTGGAATGAATAGCTAATAATAATTATATTCTTTATAGCATATTCAAGACATTTGAATTTGGTAGTGTTACTGTATTTCTATTTTATTTGCGTTGCTTTGTATTTCAGGAAGAATAGGCCTATTACCGATTGTTATGATGTCTGTAGGTCTGTACCTTGGTTTTTCGGTTTGTTCAAGCTTACGAAGTCTAGGGTGAGTTCAGTCTTTTACTTGATGACAAATTTAGGTATAAAACAAAACCAGCTGGATAGTAGAAACCATGGGGCTCTGTATGTGATTTTTTCCGTACATGTATGGCAGTGGCTATCATTACACATGGATAGCTGTGAAATTTGGACTATAGGCCTACCCACTATTTTCCAACACAGGCCTCTACAATCGTTTTTGCAATGACATCTGTTGAGAATGGATTAGGCTAATGGCAATTCTGGATTTACAATTTTTGTTTTTATTTACAATATTATTAATGACAAACGTTCTTTCACATCCAATAAGTTAAATGTGTAATGATGATGATAATAAAGTAATTATTATTATTATTATTATTATTATTATTATTATTATTATTATTATTATTAAATGTAAATATACTTGTTGCCTGTAGGCCTACAAGTTTCTGACATTGTCAAAATCTTATAGTTCGGTGCATTTTCATTCAGTATTCTGCCAAAGGGCAGGTCTTTCACTGCAAACCCAGCTTTCTTCAATCTTTCCTATTTTCTCCAATCTTTCCTATGTATTATATGTCTTTCTTGTGTTAAATTTTACCTTACCTGGTTAACATGTTTCAGCCTGCTATTGGCCTTCTTCAGAACTGATTGTTGCTGGTCTTGGCGCCTTTTGTTTTGTTTCCTGTGGGGTGTGTTTGTGTAGTGTAATGTGGAGTCAAAGAGTGTGTGTGTTCTGAAATTGAGTTGTGTGTTGAGAATTTCATTGAGGTGTGTTTTTATGTGTCTATAAATTTCGTATTGTTCTAGTGTGTTTAGTTTCTGGCTTTTTGGTTGGATGGGTAATCAAGATATATGATATTTGAATGAAGCTGTCCATTCATCTGTCCATCTATCCATTCTTATTATTACCATTAATTTCTCTAAATAGAATACAAAACCTCTAATGGCAAAATCTCATTACATTAACATTATTCTCATTATATCAATATACCTATTTTAGATTTATATTTTGCCTCCTATAACATAGTTCTAGTAAACTTCTATCAAATTAATTCTCATCATTTAACCAACTATCTCAGCTTAATTGTAATTCTTTACATATTGCAAATAGACTGAATTGAATTACATTAGCTCATAAATTAAGTTATTACTTTTTTCATATAGGTTTTATCTGAAATTCAATAAAAATGTACTAGTCGTTAAAACTTAACTGAAGAATATTGTTGGAGAATGTTTAGTGTGTTTTAAATGTTAATAATTTAAATATGTGTGTCTCTATTGTATTGATTAAGGTGATTAAGGCTGGTTGAGTGGAAGAGAAGGCCGTATGGTCTTAAATCTGCCAGCGAAAATAAAGCATTCTACATAATTTACAGCACCATCTTAATTAAGTAAAATGTCATAAAAAGAATTAGAAATTTTTTTTTAGTCACTGTATGAATTCTAATAAATTAGACCTATACTGTTTAACCTATTAGTATTGCAGTGTGTGATTTTTGCTTGCAGGATAACCTTCACCATTTGGCACACACCTGTGAAACACGTGTCCTGGCCAGACGTGAAGCTCTTTGGCACCAGTGAAACACACTACACAGGTCAGCATCTGTCCATAGTCTACGTCAGGCACTGAAATTTAACTTTAGAAGTACCTACCATACTGTGCAGTGTGCCGAATGTATCAGGTTCATTCACTTACTATACATTTTTATACAGTTGGTTTTGACGAATTCCAGCATGCTGTTTTTAAGTGAATGTAAGGTTTAGAAATATCAGAATATCACAGGATATGTCTTGAACAATGCAACTTATTGACATGTTATTATTTCTTGAAGTAATACATTTCAAGTGATCCCCCGGGTAGTTTATTAGTTTGACCCAGAAAAACAAGAGAATAACAAGCTTTGACTTAGCAACCATAAATGATGTTCTCTTGTTTTACAAATTGTCAAAGTCTGCTAATTTCTATGCATAGCCCAGTGATTAAGTTATTTCTTCACTATTTTATACACAGCTTTCTTATGATAATTTAAAATCTGTCTTACATCCAAAGAAACATATGGTAGAGCTGAGACGAGATGTTATGGCACCAACCTGCCCTAAGTTTTAAATTGCCGGCCAGCAGGGTAGAGGAGTGGGGGTTGTTTGGGTTACGGTCCTCAAGCTCAGAGCGGCAAGCATATGCGTTTCATCTCTTTCCAAAAACATTCGTCTTATCTTAGTATCACCATTTTCCTACTCAAGAGTCCCAAGGTACCTAATGGAATTACGCCCGCTATTCCATCTTTACATTCTTATCCTCCGTCCGAATCAGACGACTGATCTGTGCTGGAATCAGATGTCCCTAAGTTTATGGAAATGTTCTCCAAAATACTGTCCATCGCGTGCTCACTTTCAATGTAATTGTTCTCTACTTTATTCACATAATCATACACTGATATCCATTCTTGGAAGAAGCGATTGCAGAGTCGGTCTCTGCTTATGGGTAGCGGAGAAATTGTAGAGGAGTCTTCTTATGACTTTCTCATCAAAACTGTCTACAGCTGCAACAATCTTCTTCTTCGGCTGTGATTTTTCCGGACTGGAGAAAGAATCTGCTGTTCCTGCCTCAATATTTTCCCCTTCTTTCCTGATTCTGCCAAGGTTCGCTTTGAAATACCAGTGGCAGCCAGTACTCTTGCACACACGCTTTTCAATGGAATGGTATTCCGTTTACAGCCTCTTCTGACATGAATTTCCATACATTGTATGCTATTTCATGTCCTTGACTATGAACTACTCTATGATTTCACACTTTAGACAATGCCATAATGAGGGCGGTCAGAAGAACAATGTTTTCAGTATTAGCAATAGCGGTAGTAGCAGGACGATCTGAACACTCGGAATGCTAGTAACCAACTAACCCAACACCCCTCCAGTTGAGTGTGAGGGCGAGTCCAAGCAAACGAACTAAAATGCGTCCCTTGCGCCGGTGCCATAACTTCTCATCCGGGCTCTGTATTTGTTTTTTCTACAAAGTGGGGTTGTAGGTTTAGACTTAATTACTGGCTTTTAAGGAACCCACAGGTTCATTGCCGCCCCCACATAAGCCCGTCATTGGTCCCTATCCTGAGCAAGATTAATCCAGTCTCTATAATCATATCCCATCTCCCTCAAATTCATTTTAATATTATCTTCCCATCTACATCTCGGCCTCCCCAAAGGTCTTTTTTCCTCCAGCCTCACAACTAACACTCTATATGCATTTCTGGATTCGCCCATACGTGCTACATGCCCTGCCCATCTCAAACGTCTGGATTTAATGTTCCTAATTATGTCAGGTGAAGAATACAATGCGTGCAGTTCTGTGTTGTGTAACTTTCTCCATTCTCCTGTAACTTCATCCCTCTTAGCCCCAAATATTTTCCTAAGAACCTTATTCTCAAAAACTCTCTATCTCTGTTCCTCTCTCAAAGTGAGAGTCCAAGTTTCACAGCCATACAGAACAACCGGTAATATAACTGTTTTATACCTCTTTCACCGTATATTGTGTTCTACAAGAAACTAATCAATCAATCTTCTTAGTGTATCCAGCTGTTTGCTGACAACATAAAGTCCACTGTAGTCTATTCAGTTGTTGTTTTTCACGAGAAATGAGGGGTATTTTGATTGGTGTTCATTATAGATGCCTGTTGCTAGTAGCCAGAGGTGGGGTGTAGTCAATATATACTGCAGGGCTGTGTCTTCTGCAACTGGTACTGATGATTTTAATTTACTTCTTTTGTGGTTTATGGATGGACAGTATAGAAGAATGTGTTCCAGATCTTCATCATGATTATTACACCACAGACAAGTAGGATTATCAGAAATGTGAAATCGGTGTAGGTACAATTGAGTGACAATGTGACCTGTTCTGGCTCTTGTTAAAAATGTTTGAACATGTCTGGGCAAGTTTTTGTACATTTCCAGGTCATTTGATTTCTTTTGTACAGACTGTAAAATTTTTCCTTTGTCAGAAGAGAGCCAATTGTTGATCCATAGGTTTGTAAAATGAGACTTTACTGAAGCAAAAGCAATGGATAGAGATATCACTTGAAGAGGTCTTGGTTGCAAATATGTTGCCTGTTTTGCAATATTATTGACTTTCTCGTTTCCAGGTATACCACAATGGTGAAAGGGATTTAACTGTATTAATTTTAAGAATGGAATCTTTAGGTTGTAAGTAACCAAAAAAGTCAAAAGTCATTTTGGTATTTGAATAACCGTTTAGCCGAAAAAAAAAATTGTGTTTGAAATTCGAATCCCATTTATAGTAAAACTATTGGGTATTGAGACATGCGAGTGGGAAGATATCATCATTTCTTCGAAAAATGCTTTATTTATGTAATAACGTACAAAATTAACTGATTAAAAAGGTATTTACAGTGCGATGAAAATTTAATCAGTTAATTTTGTATGTTATTACACATATGAAGCTTTTTTTTTTCGAAGAAATGACAAAGGAATATTTTTTTCGACTTGTTCTTCTCATTGATACCTTATCACTCATATGTCTCAATACCCAATAGTCATGAATGGGAGTCGAACTTCAGACAATTTTTTTTTCTGCTAAATCGTTACTCAAATACCAAAACAGCATTTGCATTTTTAGTTACTTACAACCTAAAGATTCTGTTCTTAAAATTAATGCAGTTATACCTCTTACTTACTTACTTACTTACTGGCTTTTAAGGAACCCGGAGGTTCATTGCCGCCTTCACATAAGCCCGCCATTGGTCCCTATCCTGAGCAAGATTAATCCAGTCTCTACCATCATATCCCACCTCCCTCAAATCCATTTTAATATTATCCTCCCATCTACGTCTCGGCCTCCCCAAAGGTCTTTATCCCTCCGACCTCCCAACTAACACACTATATACATTTCTGGATTCGCCCATACATGCTACATGTCCTGCCCATCTCAAACGTCTGGATTTAATGTTCCTAATTATGTCAGGTGAAGAATACAATGCGTGCAGTTCTGTGTTGTGTAACTTTCTCCATTCTCCTGTAACTTCATCCCTCTTAGCCCCAGATATTTTCCTAAGCACCTTATTCTGAAACACCCTTGATCTCTGTTCCTCTCTCAAAGTGAGAGTCCAAGTTTCACAGCCATACAGAACAACCGGTAATATAACTGTTTTATACCTCTTTCACCGTATATTGTGTTCTACAAGAAACAGGGATCCCAAAAATGTCTTTCAAGACATTGCGACAGAATCTTGGAAAAGAGACATTCCCATGTTCTACAGGATGTTTAAAACTCCTATATTATTGCTTCAGGACCTGCCCATCATATGCAGGACCTGAACCTAGTTGATAGTGAAGTGCTGTTCACTGAAAGGACCTGGGTTTGATCATGTTTGTTCTCTGCTCTCTCCAGGAGGTGAGGATGCAGTGGCCCAGGACTTGGCGAGGAAAGTGAAGGTTCTGTGCTGGATCATGACGGGCCCTAAATCCCACGACAGGGCCCAACACGTGAAGGCCACGTGGGGACGGAGGTGCAACATCCTGCTGTTCATGAGCACGGAGCACGGTGAGTGACTGGCAGTATGAGTCACGTCCTGGCAGGGACATGTGTAGTGTCTTCTAAAATATAAAGACCAAGTTTCAAGTTAAGGTACTGCCTATTTCGATAATGTAATTTCATGAAGTTTGGGTGCACGTTACTAAAAAACTGTTGCAGATATCTGAACAAGATTTTTTTTACAATCATTCTTTAATAATAAATACGAGTATACAGATGGCAGTTTACAGCAGAAAGCCAGAGAGAGCAGTCACGTGTGCACAACTCACTTACACAGTACAAACGCTATTGGCCTGAGGAAGAAGCGAAGGATACAGTAAGAGAAGATGGAACAGTGGTTACAGAAAGAGACGTCAGGAAATGATAAAGTAAGTGAATTAAGTAGAGAGGAAAGGAACAATAATGCAGGCTTGAGTCAAGTAGAACAAGAAATGAAGAACCAGGCTTTAGAAAACTTAAGACTAAAAGTAGAAAACATCTGTGAAAAGATAGAAGCGTTGATAGTAGAGAATAACAAATTAAAGAAGAAGATGAGTGACTATGATCTCACGTCGAGAAAAAATAACTTAATCATTTTCAGGGTCGAAGAAAGGGGCCGGGAAAAAGAGACGGATACCTTTTTAAAAAGTGAGAGATTTATGTGAAGCGATCTTTAATATAGAGTTAAGAGAAGAACATGTCGACCATACGTACAGATTAGGGAAAGGAAGTAAAAGGCCTGTCTTCTTGAGCTTTAAGAACACAAAAGTAAGGGAAGTTATTCTGAACAATCTAGGACAGCTCTGGGGTTCAGGAGTGAGAGTGGAAACAGATATGTCATTTGAAGTAAGAAATAGAAGAAAACGGCTACTACCTTATATGAAAGCAGCGAGGGCGAAGGGTCACTTTGCTAAAATGTATGAGGATAAACTGAAAGTGAACGGAAAATGGTGTGATCTGGAGTTTTGCCTGAGGAATGAAGATCATCCAGAATTTGGACTAACGAGAAGAACAAAAGAGAACAGTGGACATATTTCAACTTTGCAGAGGGAAGCAATGAGAAGGCAACAGAGAGTCGACGTTAGCTACATAAGCGGAGGGAAGGAGCAGGAATGGTGGAAGAAAATCATCCCAACTTCAAGGACGGAACAAGTGATTGTCGCAGATCAACACATGGTAACAGGAGTTCAGGAACCCACATGCTGACGTACGAGGAGGTGTAAAGATGATGGCACAGCAAGGAGAAGATAAGTGTAATGTTATCATGCAGCGTAAGCGGATTCCTAGTCTCCATATGATGGCGGTAAGGTTAGCACACTCCAGAAGGAATGCTGACAATAACGGAACAGGAAACATAGGCGCTAGAAAAAAGGCGAGTGGGGATGGAAAGAGAAACCAAGAGTCAGGAAGTGATAGGGGAGAAAGTAGTGAAAAGATTAAGGGTGCGAGTGTAAGTGGAAATCTAGGAGGTGAAAGGGAAAGCGTGGGGGGAAAAATAAAAGAGGAATAGAAGAAGAAGAAGAAAGAAATAGAAAGAAAGACAGATAGAAATAAAGCAGACATGAACAGTAAAGAAAGGTCAGAACCTGCGACAGCTGAGGATATAGCAAAGGTATTAGATATGATTAAAAAATGTGGGGATGTGATCAAAAAGTGCAAGTAAAGGGAAACTGTAAATGATCGAGAAGTATAGGGGAGAGAGAAAGTGTATAAGCTGAGGTGTAGAGATAAATATGAGTATTTATGGGAAGTGAGAATAGTGAGAAAGGATTAGGTGTAAGTGGAATAGTGAGAAAGTGAAAGTGAGCGCAAATAGGAATGAGTGAAAATAGTGAAAAAGGGTTAAGAGAAATGAACAAGTGACAGCATAGAATTAGTACTAACATTTGAACGTTAGAACAGTAAATGAATACAAGAGAAAGATAGGAGAAAAGGTCAAAGAACAAATAGGACAAATAATTCAATATTACAATTTATAGAGATAAATAATTGAAATTCAGATTTTAGTGAATAGTAGTTAGAGGATAAAGGGGGTGTGAAAGTAATATATAATATTAGATATATTAGGATTAATGATCAAATAGAGAATAGCAAATGAAATGCAGGAGAAATACTAAGGAGAGATTGAACAAGTAATAAAAAAGTTACATAGTGTAATTGGGAGTATTTGTGTAGACGCGTACTGCAAATAATGTGTTAGTGTAATGGTGGCACCGGATACAGAAATGTGAGGTACACCATTATATGTAAAGAAGTGCTGTGACCAAATATATTATATGTATCATATTAGGTTATTTTACAACGCTGTATCAACATCTCGGTTATTTAGCGTTAGATTGAATTCCAGTGAAATGAATCTGGGGTCGAGTACCAAAAGTTACCAAGCATTTACTCGTATTAGGTTGAGGAAAAACCCTGGGAAAAACCTCAACCAGATAACTTGTCCCGACTGGGATTCGAACCCAGGCCACCTGGTTTCGTGGTCAGACGCGCTAACCGTTACTTCACAAGTGTGGACTGGATCCGAGTTTTTCCCCTTCGCTATTTTGCATGACTTTGTTATGACATACCAGTGAGACAAGCAATCACTGCAGACTGTACTTGTCTCGTTCAGACAGGAGCCTTCCAACTGTGAAGCTGTCTGTGAGGGAGGGTTACCATTACTTGTGGGGGAAGACGAAGCAGGCCATGAAGTACGTGTACGACCACCACCTGCAGCGTGCCGACTGGTTCTTCAAGGCAGATGACGACACGTGAGTCTTAGTGGAGTTAGAAATCAGTGCCATTCTTTAAGGTGCTAGTGAAGGTGGCTTATTCATTCCTTCTACTCGATATATTAAGAGTGACTGCTTTTAGTCGTTGTACTACATTCAGAGTGACTGTGTCACGTGTTCATCTGTTCATTATATTCATCCTTCCCTTTTTCTTCTCCTCGCTCTCCTCCTTCTCCTCCCCCTCCCCCTCCTCCTCCTTCCCTCCTTCTTTTCCTTCTCCTCCACCTCACTCCCCTCCTCCTCATTCTCCCCCTACTTACTCTTCTCCTTCTCCTCACTCCCCTCCTCATTCTCCTCATCCTTTCCCTTCTACTCCTCCTTCCCCTCCTTCCCATTCTCCTTCTCCTCCTGCTTCTTCTCTTCCTCCTCCTCCCTCTTCTTCCTCTTCTATTGTATTCTCACATAAGCCCGCCATCGGTCCCTATCCTGAGCAAGATTAATCCAGTCTCTACCATCATATCCCACCTCCCTCAAATCCATTTTTACATTACCCTCCCATCTACGTCTCGGCCTCCCCAAAGGTATTTTTCCCACCGGCCTCCGAACTAACACTATATGCATTTCTGGATTCGCCCATACGTGCTACATGCCCTGCCCATCTCAAACGTCTGGATTTAATGTTCGTAATTATGTCAGGTGAAGAATACAATGCGTGCAGTTCTGTGTTGTGTAACTTTCTCCATTCTCCTGTAACTTCATCCCTCTTAGCCCCAAATATTTTCCTAAGCACCTTATTCTCAAACACCCTTAACCTATGTTCCTCTCTCAAAGTGAGAGTCCAAGTTTCACAACCATAAAGAACAACCGGTAATATAACTGTTTTATAAATTCTAACTTTCAGATTATATTAAAAAAAATCTCACTTCGGCTGTGAGTAATATAGATTTATTTTTTTCTCTCATTGCTGCCATTGTTTTGTTAAACTTTTGACAGTGATGGTCTTTTCTGTGTGTCTGTAGATATGCCGTGATGGAGAACCTACGCTACATGTTGTCCGCCTTCAACACTTCAGACCCGCTGTATTTTGGGCTGCGCTACAAGAGGTTTGTGCGCAACGGCTACATGAGTGGAGGTGCAGGATACGTCCTCAGCCGAGAGGCCCTGAAGCGCTTCGTGGAGCGGGCCCTGCCTGACAAGGACAGCTGCAAGCAGGACGATACTGGTCCTGAGGACTTGGAGCTCGGTGAGTTGTAACACAAGGATTAATGAATCCCTCCATGTAAGAGTTTGTATTTGTCATCTTGCCACTGATATTCAACATTTGTCCTCATATCACGAAATAGATACTCGCTTACAACACCATATCACACTCTCCATTCCTAAACACAGAACATCCTTCTACTCTTCATCTTTCACAGTCTCTGCAGCTCATCTCTGGAACTCTCTGCCACAACATGTCAGAGACTGTTGGATATTGTCTAGTTTCAAAAATAAATTAAAATTGCACTTTTTGAATTAGATTCCTTTCAGTTATAAGCCCTTTTCTCTGCCATAGTTTTGTAAAAATATAGGCTATATATTTCTTTTTCCTTCCTTTCCCCTTTTTGTTCTCTTTATCAGCCGATGAATTTATTATCATAGCCTTTTTATTGTGAATTTTATTTCATATTCGTATTTCTTGTCTTTTTTATTATTATTTTATTACATTCCATTTTGTTATATTCTTTCTTACGTTTTCCATATTAACCATTTGTACTAAATGAGTTGCTTTCACTATATTCCAATGTATTTTACTTTCTTTTTTCTAGTATTGTGTAATTGAGTAGTTTAATATCAAAGACGGACATCTGTTGTCTCCATAGTTTTGATCTAGAGGCACTTTTTGTTTCACAGTGTTCTTTGTAACATTTTAACACAATTTATTTTTATAGATGTAGTGTCAGAGTTTGCATATAGTTCAACATAACTGAAAAGAGCATGAAAAAATGTATAAGAATCCACATTATCTAAATTTCGATCTGAGATCAGATGCCTTTGATATTAAGCTACTCAATTTTCTTGTTGTTTAGTGTTGATTTTATTATGGTATTATTATTATTATTTTTTTTTGTAATATGTTAGTATTCTGTTCTTTAACTTTTTGTTAAATTTTAACTGCTTGTATACTTTGTGACCTGGTAGAGTGTAAGAGAAGGCCTTATGGCCTTAACTCTGCCAGTATAAATAAAGAATTATTATTGTTGTTATTATTATTATTATTATTATTATTATTATTATTATTATTATTATTATTATTATTATTAATTGCCCTTAGGCCGTCTGTTTTCTAGTTGGTTATTTAACGACACTGTATCAACTACTAGGTTATTTAGCATTGATAGAATTGATGATAGTGAGATGGTGTTTGGAGAGATGAGGCCGAGGATTTGTCATAGATTACCAGGAATTCACATTATAGGAGATGAAAACCTCGGAAAAAACGCAACCAGGTAATCAGTCCAATTGCGATTCGAACCCATGTTCAAGCACAGGTCCGAATCAACAGACAAACACACTTGCTGCCTGAGCTACACCAGTGATCTGCCCTCCGTTAATTCACTCCGTGGAAAAATATGTAATACTTTAAAAAAAGTAATGACGTATTTTTGTGCGTGAAGATTTGATGATTGTGAGTGTAAATGCATTGTTTTGTTAGATTTTTTGCAGTTGTATCATATTAGCAAAATTTTCAAGTTCAGCAGTTGTTTTTAAATGCAAAATAGTGAGTGGTTTCTCTTTTCATATGACGTTTTCTGCTATGAATGTTTATACAGGGTGTAAACAATATATACTGCCAAACTTATATAGGTAATACAATATACTTTAATAAAACTTTCTTCTGTCTTGCACTTTACTTTGAACAGTGGTCAAATTTGGCCGATATGGCAGTATGGCATACCAGAAGTAAAATAAGATGTCAAAAAGCATACCGGCAGTAAAAATTTAAGACATTCCTGCAGTACTGCTTGTGTTATATAGTACTACATTATTTAGTTCGTGCTCGGGAGCAATGTCTTATTTAAGAAATCCCCAAAATAATTGTATTGCAAGACAAGTCTGTGCATATTGGCAGTAATTTATTACCAATACCTCGTCTGTCAAGTCGAAATGAATCATATCAAACATTATAATATCAGACGGCACATTGATCTTGCACATAAGAAAGATTTTGGCAAACATACAGGTAAGATAAGATTGTTAAAAATGGTTTACTAGTATATTAATAAAATAATTCTTATGTGCGATATAGCAATATTCTTTGGTCGGCTGGAAAAGCCACATAAGTAAAAAAAAAGTCGATTTTTCTGTTGTACCTAATCACATAAGTGTAATATTTTTTCTAATTTTTGAAATAATAAATTTTCTTGTATTTTAAATTGAAAAGGGTCTCACTTTAACATACATGAATTTCATTATTATAAAAACATAAATTGTTTAGTCACACGTTAAAAAATGTTAAAATTTTTTAAAAAGGTATATACCTTGGACAGACGGCCCGTTTTGATGTGATGTCACGTCTTCATCAGTGTCTCCTGAACTACTGGTGATCTTGAATTCTGCGATGTGCATTTGTCGGTTGTAGTGGTGGGGGTATGTTGCCCTTATGGTGGGGGCTGGTTGTTTGTGTGTTATGACGTATCATGACGTCGAATAATGTGCGGGTATTGAACTGTAATTGTGTGTTAAGTATATGTTGTGGGTATGTTATTGTATGTTTATATATTTCGTATATAGAAGAAAAAGCACTAATTCAATATGAAAAACTTATTAGATTACCAGGAAACAATTGGCATTCACACAGTCCTCTCTGTAGATTGAAAACTCAAAAAAGTTTCATATCCATTGTTCAAGAATTAAAACAGAAAATCAATATCCCGAATTTAAAAGAAAACCTACAAATTAAACCAAACCCTTTAACTCTATTAAATATAGAATATAATCTAAATTTAACAGAAGAAAAACTGAAATCAGAAGTAAACACTGAAATACTGAAACAATTGTCTTTAGAGACAATTAATATTAGGTACCCTCCACAAAACTGGCTTCATTTATACACCGACGGATCCTTGATCTCCAGAGAACAAGGTGCCGGTGCAGGTGTTACGTGCTGTCTCTTCTCACTTTATAGATCTCTTGGATATGGAACAACAAGTTTTGATGGAGAAATCATTGCAATAAGTGAAAGTCTCAGGAATCTTCTATGCCACATCAGTAAATTTAAAAATGCAGTTATATTGTCAGACTCCAAAGCAGCTATTCTATCAATAGTCTCTAAACACACACCTTCATCTCAAACAGCAGAAATAACTAAAATGCTCTCTCAATTAATATCACTCAATAAAAGAATTGTATTCCAATGGATACCATCCCATTGTGGAATCCTGGGAAACGAGAATGCGGATGCTTTAGCAAAGAAGGGCAGCACTGCTACTTACAGACCTGTTACTAAATCTACGTATTACTCTGTGAAGAGATTTATTAAATCTACATACTTAGACTTCAACAAACAAAATTTGATAACACAATCCCAAGGGAAAAAAATGCATCAAAATTTACAGTTAATTCCCGATTTACCACGAAAATCGTCTGTAGCTGCATTTAGATTGGCAACAGGCCATGATTGTTTGGCCAAACACCTGCATAGAATTGGAATATATCAGTCCCCTAACTGCCCATTGTGCAACTCAAACCAAGAAATGGATTCGGAACACCTCAAAATCTGTGCTTCAGTGGCTGGCCATGATAATATCTTTGAAAAATATTGGAGTGCAAGAGGTCAAATGACTTTATTGTCAAATGCCTGGCATTAGAAAACAACAACAACATATATTTCGTATTGTTCTAAGATGTTTAACTGTGAACGTTTTGGTGTGATGTGTAGAATTTCCATATCTGTTTCTGTATTATTGTAGTCATGATTATTGTTGATAATGTGGTCTGCATAATTTGATGTGATGTAGGGTTTGGTTATAGCTTTAATATGTTCATTATATCTTGTGTGAAAGGATCTTCCTGTCTGTCCTATGTAAAAATGTGGGCAGCTATTGCATTTTAGTTTGTAACAACACACAAACAACCAGCCCCCACCATAAGAGCAACACACCCCCATCCCTACAACTGACAAATGCACATCGCAGAATTCAAGATCACCAGTAGTTCAGGAGACACTGATGAAGACGTAACATCGCGTCTGTCCAAGGTATACCTTTTTTTAAAATTTTAACACTTTTTAACGTGTGACTAAACAATTTTATGTTTTTAACAAACAAAGTGTTAATGTGAACTATAATCAATCATTATTATACTTATATTCAGTTAAGAGTAAATTAAAAAGAAAGTATCTCCTGAAAAATTATTATTTTTTGACTTACGTGCCTTTTGCCGCCGACCAAAGATATATTATTATAATTTAATTTGATGTGAAAGATAAAACTGAGAGAAAGTTTTCTACGATCTACAGAAAACATTTGTTAATGAAAAAGCCAGTTGTTGTTTCTGATGCAGACACCTCTTTCCCCTCAGGAGAGTGCTTGCAGAACGTGGGCGTGCACTCCGTGGACACCCGTGACTCATTTGGCCGGGGCAGGTTCTTCCACTTCTTGCCGGAGAGGTACATCATCCCACACCACATGGCGAGCGACTTCTGGTACTGGAGCTACATCTACTACTCCTTCACACCGGTGAGGATGCATTTCCTGTACTGTGTGTTTTGATATTTCTTTATTTCAATTATTTATTTATATGTTTATAAAGGGGGCCGTGTTAAAAACAGTTGCTGTAGATCTGTGATTTCGATATCAGATGGACTTGCAACACGAGTGAGTTTCAATTTAGCCATTAGTTGTACAAAGATCTATTAAATTTTTTTTATTTTTGTGAAATTTGTTGATTTGATTGTACATATTGTGAGTTTTATTAGTAACAACAATGTAATTTATTCGTCACAACAATAATTCCTTTCTACAATTCACCTTGAACGCTCTCGTCAACAATTGGATCTTCACTCAACACAGTATTCGTTATAGCACTCCACCGACGACAATGACAATTTACTTGGACTATTACGCACAGCAATGAACTGTTAATCTTAACTAATATTTACAAAGCACTATTTACAAATCACAACTACCAGTTCTCAGTTCACAGTTCTTCTATCTCAGTCACTCGAGTTCACAGTATCTCGAACCAGAGACCTTCAGAGACAGTTCACTGTACTCGAACTCAGGTCCCTCCAACTGCGGTCCACTGCACTCGAACTCAGGCCTTCGGATGCTGACGCAGATGCGGACGCACACTCGAGTCGAACTCCGGCACACAAGTCTGGCTTGCTTGCTCTGGCTTACTCACTGACTGAATAACTGAAAACTCTGCTCTAGCTCGCTGGCGCTTCTTCTTTTATAGCAAAATCATAGTTGCGAGAATTTTCTACAGGTGTGTAGAGAATTATCTCGATATCTCTACTTCGACGGACTTCTGGAATAGTTGGGAAGGTCGTTCCACATTCACTGCGTTAAGTAGCAGCTGCGCTCGCAGCCTCCCCTCGCGTGTAGGCTCCTTTCCCCTTTCCCCGTGAAGCCCGCGCGATATGCTCTCTCGCGGGACGCTGGTCGTGAGTTCGAATCTCACGTCGCTGTCACAATATATAGTTTTTTGAGTTTTAAGATGTTTTTATTAAAAGTATCAAGTCTCTTGGACCCTTGCCTTTTACAAAAATATGATTTTATAAATTGAAATGTAAATAGGTTTTGTTAAAGAAAATTGATTACTAAGACCGTCAAAGACGGAAGTATTTGTTTGAATTTATGTTATGTCTCTTAGTAAAGGGTTGGCATGATGAAGTAGCTTATTCCTGTATGTAGTCTGTAGATGTTGAATATGAGCAACCAGGAAGGGTATATGAAGTTCATTGTAGAGTTTGACATTGTTCATGAGGTAGTGTGCACCAGTGATTGTTCTGAATTCCTTCCAGACTCTTCAGGTGGCGAGGATGAGCAGTAGTGGATGTATCATCTGATGACTGATGTATACAGCAGGACGTTTACTTTCCTTGAAGTCAGGCTTTTGAAAAGTAGATACATATTTACGAGGGGGATCCAGGAAATAACGACCGTTTTGTTGTAATGATTAAAAAAAAAATATTTATTTGAAAAAACAAAGTCTGTTACATAACTGAAGCTTCCTTTACTTCTCTACATAATCACCACCTACATTTAAACATTTGTCGTATCTGTTCACTAGCTTTAGAATTCCCGTGTTATACTCCTCTGCCGCCAGTTCATTAAGCCAGGTGTTCACTGTCTTCTTCAACTCTTCATCACTTCCAAAACGCGTACCACCCAGAAAGTCTTTCAGCTTAGTGAAAAGATGAAAATCGCTAGGAGCAAGGTCTGGACTATAGGGCGGATGATCAAAGATTTCCCAAACGAATTGATCCAGCAATTCTCGAGTTGAAGCAGCAGTGTGCGGGCGGGCGTTATCGTGAAGAAGCACAACTTCTCTCGAAAGCATTCCTCGCCTCTTGTTTTGGATGGCTCGCCGTAGTTTTCGTAAAGTCTCACAATAACGATTTGCATTGATCGTAGTGCCTTTTGGCATGAAATCCAGCAAAAGAACACCTTTGCGATCCCAAAAGACAGTAGCCATGACTTTTTGTGTTGAGAGAGTCTGTTTGAATTTTCTCGGTTTCTTGGGTGATGAAGGATGATGCCACTGACGTGATTGGCGCTTGGTCTCTGGGGTGTTGTGAGACACCCAGGTCTCATCACCAGTCACAATTTGATCAAGAAAGGCGTCTCCATCTGTGTGATATCGCATCAAGAATGTCAATGCTGAGGCCATTCTCTGAGTTTTGTGTTGGTCACTCCGTTGCCGTGGAACCCATCGTGCACAGATTTTGTGGTAGCCAAGATGTTGCGACACAATTTCACCAAGCAAAGAACGAGAAATGTCAGGAAAGGCAATATGCAATTCGTCGAGTGATGTGCGCCTGTCTTGCAAGATTCTGTCGTTCACTTTAGTCTTCAGGTCTTCTGTGATGAGTGATGGGCGTCCGGGTCGAGTTTCATCGTGGACATTTGTTCGCCCATTGTTGAACATTTCGCACCATTTTCTCACATTTCTTTCATTCATTACAGTATCACCATACACTTCTTTCAATTGCCGGTAAATTTCTGCAGGTTTCAAATGTCGGGCATTCAAAAATCGAATCACATTCCTCACCTCACAGTCGGCGGGATTATCAATCACGTCGTTCATTTTGAAGTAACACAAAATGCACAATGGCGACTTGTTGCAACCAGTACTCACAACATTATGAGAACACATGTTAAGGAAGCCAGTTGACCTTCAAACAAGGAAGGGGAGTCAGCTGCGCAGCGGGTATGCACGAACGGTCGTTATTTCCTGGATCCCCCTCGTAGTATGGAAATACAGATAAATTTGGAAGATGATTTGTTTCATGATAACCAAAAATGCGGCAGAAAAAATGGTGATGACTGATAAATGTGGTGGTGAAAGTGATTCTGATAACAGGATAATTATTTCGGAATATGTATTACATGTCTTCCTCGTGTTAAATATTACCATACCTGGTTGACATGTTTCGTCCTGGTATTGGCCATCTTCAGAACTGGTTGTTGCTGGTCTTGGCATCTTTTTGTTCTGTTTCCTGTGGGGGTGTGTTTGTGTAGTGTAATGTGGAGTCAAAGAGTGTGTGTGTTCTGAAATTGAGTTGTGTGTTGAGAATTTCATTTGGATGTGTTTTTGTGTGTGTAGAACAATACGAAATATTCAAACACACAAAAAACACATCCAAACGAAATTCAATTGGTTTTACTGATACCAATTGGAAATATACATCAGCGACAATTTTGCTGAACTATAGGAAGAGAGCTGTATTTATATGTTACCTTTCAAATGAGTATTATTACTAATTTTTAAATTATAATTTAAAAAAAAAATACAGGGTTTGATTGCTATTCAAATAACCTCCTCTTGGTTGGGGGCCTATAGGTAAAATTGTGTTGCAGGATCTAAATAAGGCTTTGCAATATCTCAAATTTAATTTTTGACATGCGAAATCTTTGAAAATCAGTATTTATTCCTGGCCTAACTGTTTGCTCTGCCTTTGTATGAATTATTCTTCAGTTTCACAGCCAGAAGAAGTCATATTACATAAAAAAATTATTACTACACTTTTAAGAAAAGTTTATCGAAAACAAAGGATTGGTAGAAAATGTGCTTGCGATTCTATTTTACAAATGACAATTTTTTTTTTTATTTAACACCTGCCACATTTACAATCTGCCTACAATAGACAATAAGTAAATATTATAAAAGAATATGACATGAGTGGAGATGTTATCCCTTGACAACACTCCAAAAGAAAAATAACAATGTTTCAAATAGCTGTAGTAAAAATGAATGGAAGGTCAAGAACATTGGTCCTTTTAAGTCTTCTTATTGTTTGACTATTATCCAGCAAATTTAATGCATGATGATTGGGATGTTGATTTAATCGGTGCAGGTATTTTTTGTTGAACTTAGAGATTTCTTCTTTCACAGTTGAAATGTTGACGTCACGATGAATGACATTACGTACATACCATGTTGCAGTGACAATGCAACGTAAAGTTTTGGACTGATACCTCTGCAGTATTTCAATGTTTGAGTTGCTAGCAGCTCCCACAGTTGAATGCCGTATGTCCAGATTGGTTTTAGTACGACTTTATAAACAAGAACTTTATTTTCTAATGACTTAGGTCCCAATAACCAATAGATTTTTGATGTTTTAAAATTTAATTCTTTACGTTTAGTTTCAATATGTTTACGTCATGTTAATCGGCGATCTAAATGCATACCTAAATATTTAACATCGTCTGCTTCGGGAAGTTCTTTGTTGTACAGTGTTACAGGAGGACAGTTTTCAATTCTGGTTCCAAAAGTAACATGAACTGATTTGTTTTCACTCGCTTGTATTCTCCATTTAGTTAGCCAGTCTTCTGTTTCTTTCAATTCATTCTGCAGGTTTTCAGACGCTGTTGATGGATCTTCATGTGGAGCAAAAATAGCAGTGTCATCAGCAAAAGTAGACAAATTTTTATGCAACAATTCGTTAGTAAAAGAAATTAAACTGTCAGTAATTACCATTGTTTGTCACTAGTCGTGACAAATTTACCAGTACAGATTTATACAACGGAAATGACTGGCTTTTTTTTTTACTTATTTAGTAATTTGTTGCTAGTAAAATAGTAATTTTAGCTTTATCCAACAGACTCCAGTTTTATGGGAGTAAGCGGTCTTGAAACACACTGTGCGTCCAACAAGTTATAAATTCAGGATAGAATAGAGATTATAACAAAGTGGAAGGTAACAAAGACTGTTCAGTAATGTGAAGGTGATGAGAATGCATATTCCATGTTCCAGGGTTTCTCGTGCTGCTCCGATACAGCCGTGACCTTCCACTACGTGTCCCAGAGCCAGATGCACGTGCTGGAGTACCTGATCTATCAGCTGCGGCCTTACGGAGTGTCTCACAGGTTCAAAGGCAAGCCAGGCTTCACAGAACCCGCGGTTACCGAGTTACAGGAGCCATGGTGGAACCGACTGATGGCAGCTCTCTGGCTCACACGTACTCACACTGCTTGAAGGAGATACGGCGAGCCCATGCAGTCTCATGGGATTGTATTTGATTCTACTTTAGTAATATGCGTTACAAGAGCGGTATGTTGACGTTTCCATGTTCGAGGAAAAGATTGAAAAAGCGAATCGTAGTTGAGCTTTTTTAATTTCCGAGAACATGAAAACAAACATACCGCTCGTGTATCGTACATTATTTTGTGCGAAGATCGTTTATTACATACCTGAAAGACGAATTTCTAATTAGTTGCAATGAAATCTCCATCTTGGTTTCTGTTTAATGACGGCAACTTCGGAAAGCCAAAATATCTTTCTTCAACATTGTTGCTATAAAATGTTTTTTCTGTTTACTATACTCCAGCAGGCCGTGACATACGTCTGTATTTTTTTCCCCCCCAGTCTATAAATGCGAACTTAAAACAAACGGTAAGGTTATGTAATGATTTATTTTTCATTTTAATATTTTAACAATATTATTTATATAACATATTGCAGTAATAACATCGGCATCTGGAATCTTGTTGATTTTTTCACGGCTTCCTTAATGTTACTTGTATCAGGAATGCAATAAGTTTCGTGGAGTAGTAGACTTTACTTAATTTTTGCAAATATTTAAAAACAATAATTAACATTGCAATTTAGGTGAAATTGCAGTGGTAAGTTTCCAATTTATAATTATTACTATGTTAAACGTCTCTAAAAATAATATGTTAAAAGCCTAAATCAGTAAAATCAATATGTTACTTAAGCGGTAAGAAGAGGGAAATTGTTATGTGTGTTAGGTTGGGAATACTGAATGTGGTATTTCACACTTACCGCGTATTGGTTCTGTGCGGAAAACAAGCAAATACGCACGATCTCGCACAAAAATTTTCTCGACATCCCAGATCGTACTGCGGCTTTTCATTACACCGCAACTTCCACAAAGGCTCTCTAGGGATCGTTGATCCTGAGTACCAGGTTGAAGTTATGTGGCCTTGCCACACACTGACTACATTTCTCTCTTTACCGCCCTGTCTTCTGTCAGTCTCTGTGATTGTACAGAGACGTGTTGGGCTTTGGTTTTGTTGATATTATGAATTATTTATTTATGATACCATAAGTACGTTGTTTTTAATATTGTAAACGAAACCAAATTTCAGGTGAAAAAACAGGTCTGTGAGGTTATGTTCACATGTACCTTTGTCATGCATATCTAGTCACAACATCGAAAGTGCGTGGGTTTTCCTGTTTAATTATTTAGCGCTGTGCATTTATTTGTTGCAAGTCTGATATCTAAGAAGCATTTTATAATAATTTTAGTACTAGTCTGTCTGTGTACAGCGATTTCTACTAAACTATTGGACGGATTTTGTTCATATTCAGTATCTACGAGTCAATTTATCAGGGAATGATGTACATGAAATATAATAATTTTAGTACTAGTCTGTCTGTGTACAGCGATTTCTACTAAACTATTGGACGGATTTTGTTCATATTCAGTATCTACGAGTCAATTTATCAGGGAATGATGTACATGAAATATAATAATTTTAGTACTAGTCTGTCTGTGTACAGCGATTTCTACTAAACTATTGGACGGATTTTGTTCATATTCAGTATCTACGAGTCAATTTATCAGGGAATGATGTACATGAAATATAATAATTTTAGTACTAGTCTGTCTGTGTACAGCGATTTCTACTAAACTATTGGACGGATTTTGTTCATATTCAGTATCTACGAGTCAATTTATCAGGGAATGATGTACATGAAATATAATAATTTTAGTACTAGTCTGTCTGTGTACAGCGATTTCTACTAAACTATTGGACGGATTTTGTTCATATTCAGTATCTACGAGTCAATTTATCAGGGAATGATGTACATGAAATATAATAATTTTAGTACTAGTCTGTCTGTGTACAGCGATTTCTACTAAACTATTGGACGGATTTTGTTCATATTCAGTATCTACGAGTCAATTTATCAGGGAATGATGTACATGAAATATAATAATTTTAGTACTAGTCTGTCTGTGTACAGCGATTTCTACTAAACTATTGGACGGATTTTGTTCATATTCAGTATCTACGAGTCAATTTATCAGGGAATGATGTACATGAAATATAATAATTTTAGTACTAGTCTGTCTGTGTACAGCGATTTCTACTAAACTATTGGACGGATTTTGTTCATATTCAGTATCTACGAGTCAATTTATCAGGGAATGATGTACATGAAATATAATAATTTTAGTACTAGTCTGTCTGTGTACAGCGATTTCTACTAAACTATTGGACGGATTTTGTTCATATTCAGTATCTATGAGTCAATTTATCAGGGAATAGTGAATACAAAATATAATTATTTTACGTAGAAGGTGGAAGTGAAATAACCCTGCAGGTTTTCAGAGCAAATATCTCGTGTTGTACATAACAAAAAAAGTGTAATACCATATTGGTAGAACGTCCATAGTTTTCTCAGAAAAACACGTTTTTTCCCAAATGTTTAACACTCTCTTATTCGATAACTATTGATGATTGTGATTTTTATCCATATCCATAAAAAATCTTATTCCCAAGAAACTAGTTCGATTAATTAAAATGTGTCTCAGTGAAACGTACAGCAGAGTCCGTATAGGTCAGTTTCTGTCAGATGCGTTTCCAATTCACTGCGGGCTAAAGCAGGGAGATGCACTATCACCTTTACTTGTTAACTTTGCTCTAGAATATGCCATTAGGAAAGTTCAGGATAACAGAGAGGGTTTGGAATTGAACGGGTTACATCAGCAGCTTGTCTATGCGGATGACGTGAATATGTTAGGAGAAAATCCACAAACGATTAGGGAAAACACGGAATTTTACTGGAAGCAAGTAAAGCGATAGGTTTGGAAGTAAATCCCGAAAAGACAAAGTATATGATTATGTCTCGTGACGAGAATATTGTACGAAATGGAAATATAAAAATTGGAGATTTATCTTTTGAAGAGGTGGAGAAGTTCAAATATCTTGGAGCAACAGTAACAAATATAAATGACACTCGGGAGGAAATTAAACACAGAATAAATATGGAAATGCCTGTTATTATTCGGTTGAGAAGCTTTTGTCATCCAGTCTGCTGTCAAAAAATCTGAAAGTTAGAATTTATAAAACAGTTATATTACCGGTTGTTCTGTATGGTTGTGAAACTTGGACTCTCACTTTGAGAGAGGAACATAGGTTAAGGGTGTTTGAGTATAAGGTTCCTTGGAAAATATTTGGGGCTAAGAGGGATGAAGTTACAGGAGAATGGAGAAAGTTACACAACACAGAACTGCACGCATTGTATTCTTCACCTGACATAATTAGGAACATTAAATCCAGACGTTTGAGATGGGCAGGGCATGTAGCACGTATGGGCGAATCCAGAAATGCATATAGAGTGTTAGTTGGAAGACCTGAGGGAAAAAGACCTTTGAGGAGACTGAGGCGTAGATGGGAGGGTAATATAAAAATGGATTTGAGGGAGGTGGGATATGATGGTAGGGACTGGATTAATCTTGCTCGGGTTAGGGACCAATGGCGGGCTTATGTGAGGGCAGCAATGAACCTCCGAGTTCTGTAAAAAAATTAGTTCTGAAAGTGTATATGTCCCATTAGAAATAAAATTATTGTCCAGAGTTATAGATAAAACATTAGAACCTACTGGCAACTTGTATGTTTAATTCATTTTTTTTTTTTTTTTTAATTTGGGTGGCCAAAAATATCCATAGATCTTAAAACCATGAAAATATGGAGTGGAGTTGCATTTGCTCCATAGCATAATAAATTCTCGGTGTTTATGTCAATATATAAATGGAGAAAATTAGCTATCAAGAAGGTTCGGCTGTGATTAGTTTTATTTGCTGTTATGTCTCTGTGTTACCAATGAGCGTATTCCGAATCTCAGCGCTGAGCAATCTGATGGCATCACGGTGTTCCGAATTTCACTGATGGCGACACTGATGCTCCACCGGTGTCGCACTGGTTTCCATCAGCTTGCAGAGGTGGTGGCAGTCTCCATCAGCCGCATCAGTGAATCTGATTGGTTCTTGTATAGGACGGGAATTAGCAGACGAATGACATCGTGCACTGTTGTGTCATGGCGGTGTGTTCTGGTGATCGTTTGTAATGAGTGCAACGTAAAAACAATATGTTAATGGCTTATGAGCGAACATGTCAACGGACCAGTTATTACTACCGGTTCAAGAAATAAATTATTTATGCTATCTTTTCTTTGAACGAGATGGCAGTACGGAAATTTCGCAAAATCTTGCTAGCGTAGCACTGACAACAACTTATACAGCCGCCATGACAGCCATCGATCCTTCCAACAGTTTTGTTCCTATTTCGCTGCAGCGTGACGTCATTGTTGTCCACCGGTCCGGTGAGATTCGGAATACGCTGAATGTCTGAAATAGTGAAGCGAATCAGTGGTGCCAACACATGAAAAAAACACAACGTCCTTAAATGTTGGATGTTGGTTGGTTTCCAATGCCTCACCATTTGGAGCCTTTTCAGCCACTTTATGCCTTGCCTGTTAATAAAGTGCACTTAGATTTTTACATCTTTAAAAGTGTGTTATCTTGTTAGGTTAGGTTACGTTAGGGTTGCCAACTAGGTTAAGAAATCGACAAACTTTCACGTAGAAAATTGGCAAATTATTCAGTTCAGTTACTAAAAAGCAACTTTATTCTACACATCGACACCTAAGCTTAAATTAAGAGTATTTTGAGACAGATTTTGTCTCAAGTAATAGTTCAAGTCGATTGCAGTTTGCAGCTCTGGTTTTATTAGATGTGTCGTACTCATGTTTCGAACATACGTCCAATTATATTGTTCATGAGATAAAATGCCCTCTTTGTATAAGTCTTACAAGAACAAAAGTAGCCAGGTTTTCCAAAATGATAATATTAATAGTTTGATTTAAAACAGATGAGTACTAAAACCCATTTCCTGCAAGCATTCCGAAAAGAATGCACATTTTAATGCATCTCTTGAACAACAAAATTAAAAATATAAACAATCATCATTCACGGCAAAATCAAATGTTTATCCATTTTGAATCTTGCGTACACTACTTTTAACACTTGAATATAAGTAATTGATTAACTAGCGGACTTACTCGTGTTAATTATGTAAGTCTGTGCGGCTTACAGCTGTTTCGGTGCTTCGTCACACCATCCTCGGAGCCTACTAGATCTCGGCGTCGTCTCGAACTTCTCTGCCTGTTGTGTGGGTGCGTTTGATTGTTGAAAAGTGGGGTCAAATAGTGTGTGTGTACTGAAATTGATCTGTGTGTTGAGAATTTGATCAGGGTGTGTTTTAGTGTGTTTGTGCACTTTTGTAAGAGAAGTTTTTAATCTATCATTAGATAATGGAACTGCATATTTTCGTCGCTGTTCATATTGTAAGTGCCTGAGACAAGCAGATCAAGGCCTGAGGGGCATATGGGGCCTTGTTTAAGAAGGGAGTGCCTGTTTTGATCATATTGTAACTGTAAATGTATTTTTGCACTTTTACAAATTGTATCTCGTGTTGCAATCTTGAATGTTTTTTTTTATTAAGTGTTAATTGTACTATAGTTTCATATTTTACTTCTGTATCATTGTAAACATTATACTTTTATAAAATAAATAATTATTGTAAAAATATAGCTATCTAAGGGTACGTACACGTTGGAGCAACGATAAACGATAAGAGAAACGATCTAGCGACGCTTTGGTATTATCAAAGAATCAAGTGTTCGTATCGGAGCAACGAGAATGCGGGAAGCGAATGTTTTGATTTATCGGTAGAAGATATTCTATGCATCCACTTAATGAAAGAAGATATATAGAAAGTATCAGCTACCAAGTTCAAGGTTAATATAACTTAAATACGTACAAAATTAAACCCGTTTCTCATCCCAAAGATAGTATAAATTCGTTGTGTTGTGATTGGTTCTTGTGATAACATGACATAGGAAGAATAAATACACAACCAATCAATTTGTCAATATCTACAATAATTAATTTAATAAGCCGAAATAATAATAAATCAGTTAATATTCGGATATATTGATAACCACCGGTATTTATACAGATTAATATCTTAATCAGAGATCATATGAACGACAAGAGCGAAGAAAATGGAACTTTGCTTTTTCGTCGCTTTTATCGTTACTCCAATATGCACACCTCAATGACAATGCATGCTTCAAGTCTCTCTGATATAGCATCGCTGCTTCTTTTACCGTTTATCGTCGCTCCAATGTGTACGTACCCTAAAACATCATTCTTAAAGACATTAAGACATCTATCTTATTTAGCAGCTGCCACATTCGTCAACTGCAAAGCCGAAGTCTTCACGGCAAGTCGAACGCCTGTGGTGACCTCTTTCAGATGTGCCCGCTATTTTGGTTTGTGTTTCCATAATATCATTTCCATGTCTGCAGTGTTTTGTGTGTTGTAATTGAGGCAGAAAGCAATGGTGAATTATTGAGAAGAGATACAGCTTGAAATTTATTCGTTGCTGAAGATGAACATAAAATTTCATGACGTTTCGAAGATTGATTATATCTTCATCTTCAGATAAAAAAAGAAAAGGTTTTGAACTAACCATTTCGGTATATAGGCCTGCTATATTTACATAAATATGTTTTTGTTTTAAGTTAATTTAAGGAAATAATAATTTATGAAGTACAACCATGATACTATAGCCTACATAGGATGATGCACCACCCATACTATTATTCTCAACAATGTACACTAGACTGCAAAAGAAAATAATGCCGAGTCAAAGTCGCTATCGATTTCAAATATCTGTTACGAGGACTTCGCTGTATGTGTGAAATTATACAAACACTTCTGAACTGGCCTGAATTTACTAAAGAGTTTTTATTTCATGCAAAGGAGAAATGTTTAATTAAATATTTTAAATAGATACAATTTTCAGTCCTGTATCCGTATTTATAATACAATTTTATATTTGTATTTATAATAAAATTGATATTTTTTTGTTAATACAATATGAACCACCAGGGATTAGTCGCGCGGATGGTAAACGACCCGATGGTCTCACCTTAATTCCATGGTCTAGAGGAAAATCTTTAATTTGGGACTCCACTTGCGTTGACACTCTAGCTCCATCTCACTTGCCGAATACCTCCAGACGCGTAGCATCTGCTGCTGAATTAGCCGTGAAGAAGAAAGTCAATAAATATGCTCATCTTTTAGACGATTATATCTTTGTCCCATTTGCTGTGGAGACCTTCGGTCCTTGGAGTCATGACGCTAAAGTTTTGGTATCTCAAATCGGCCAAATTTTGATCTCCATTACTGGTGATCGTCATTGCACTACTTACTTGCGTCAACGCTTAAGTATTGCTATTCAACGCGGAAATGCAATGAGCGTTTTGGGTACTCTTCCAGAGTCCAGCCCTTTGGACGAACTTTTTCTCCTGTAAAATTTTTTATCTCTATGTAAATGTTTATATTTAGTGTAATTGTAACGGTGAAAATATTGTTAATCCAATAATTTTTTATTTTTTTTTATATATATACAGACGTGGACAAATTATTAGCAAAATTGAAGATTTTTATTATATATTTTTAGAAAATATGATTCTTCAATTTAGACTACAGTCGACCTTTTTGTGTATTTCCGAATAATTAGCCAAATTGAAGATTTGTATTGTATATTTTTCAAAATTTAACTCTTCAATTTGGACTACATTTGATATTTTTGCATATTTACAAATTATTAGCAAAACTGAAGGTTTTTATTGTATATTTTTACAAAATTCGATTCTTCAATTTGGACTTCAGTTGACATTTTGGATATTTCCAAATTATTAGCAAAACTGAAGATTTTTGTTTTATATTTTTACAAAATTCGGCTCTTCAATGCAGTTGACATTTTTGCTAATTTACAAATTATTAGCAAAATTGAAGATTTTTATTATATATTTTTTACAAAACTTGACTCTTCAATTTAAACTACAGTTCACATTTTTGCATATTTCTGTCTACTGAAATGATGGAAATATGCAGAATCAACTGCAATCTAAATTGAAAAGTCAAATTTTCTAAACAGAATTATCATAAAAATAGTCAATTTTGTTAATAATTTGTCCACGTCTGTATTTTTTTCATAATTGTATATTATTTTTGGGAGTGTTTTTGTAAGTAATTTTATGAGGTTGTTATTGATATGCTGATAAATTATTTGTAATGATATTTCAATCAGAAGAAATATAAATATAAAACATAATTGGCCATATATATCGATTGTAACAATGACAGCATCCATGGATATTAAAGAAGGCTATGGAATGCAGTATAAACTGCAGTTTCACTATTTTCATGTAGTATTTTTATTAATGTTGTAAAATAAAAGTATATGAATAATTTAAAATCAATAATTCATATTAAATGAATGAAGACCACTTGAAGACCTGTGAAGCATTAAGATCAGAAGAAACTACAGTTCAAAAGTATTGGAAAGCACGACTGCAAATGGCTTCATTGCCAGATGCAAGGCACTAGACAACAACGTAATTCATTTTAAATAATAACGTGAACATGTTATAAAAGTTTTATTTACATGTTTTTAAACTAATCTCAGGAAAATAGCTTTCCACCTCACCATGTTTGCTAAAGTCCTCTAAAAACGATATAATTTCGTATCTGCATTTCTTTTTCAGTTCAGTGTACAAGGCCTTTTGTTTGTACAATTGTATGTCTGCAATTTTAAAACTATTCGCCTTACATACCATATATCTAAACTTAATACCAAAGTCGTAACCAGTTTTAATACAATAATGTAGAATTGTCAACAAATGAATCGATATTTTTCTTTTTCATAAAGTGAAATATGTCAGAAAAGTCTTGTAATATACAGCAATATACAGCAAAATCGAAATAGGTGTAGGGTCATGGTTTCCCTACATACCAGGTGTGTACAAAGTTACATCCGACTTCTATACATGCAAGCTTATTTCGTGTATTTTATTTTTTATTTTATTGGGTTATTTTACGACGCTGTATCAACATCTAGGTTATTTAGCGTCTGAATGAAATGAAGGTGATAATGCCGGTGAAATGAGTCCGGGGTGCAGCACCGAAAGTTACCCAGCATTTGCTCGTATTGGGTTGAGGGGAAAACCCCGGAAAAAACCTCAACCAGGTAACTTGCCCCGACCGGGATTCGAACCCGGGCCACCTGGTTTCGCGGCCAGATGCGTTGACCGTTACTCCACAGGTGTGGACTATTTCGTGTACAAGGATTATTATTATTATTATTATTATTATTATTATTATTATTATTATTATTATTATTATTTTATCAAGCCGTTTTGAGTTTTGTTAAAGGGGAAGGATCTACAGGAGTGACCAAACATGTGTCAAAATTAACATTTTTTATATTTAGCATAAAAATACTGCATAGTATTGACTTCATTTCAGCAAAATTTCAAGGTCGTTAGGAAGAAAATAATTACTTTTACGCCATTTTTAAATAGCCGCTGCACTCCAGTCCATTTACTCTGTGCTCAAAC
Source organism: Periplaneta americana (assembly GCF_040183065.1). Taxonomy (NCBI): domain Eukaryota; kingdom Metazoa; phylum Arthropoda; class Insecta; order Blattodea; family Blattidae; genus Periplaneta; species Periplaneta americana. The sequence continues at coordinate 4,374,935 of NC_091122.1, forward strand.
TTCTCCGTTGAATATCCGGAGTTCGTGCATTTTACTTTTTCAACATTTAATATGTAATATCTCGGGCAATAATAGAGATAATTGAGTAAAATTTTCACGGCATATTCTCAGATTATACATGAATAATTCAGTAAGAGGAAATTGTGAAATTGCAAATTAAAGTATAAGTTAAAAGTAACGTGGAATTTTTCTTTCTGTGCATAAAATTGCGAAATAAAAACATAAAAATTAGAATTTCTAAAAATCGTAGGACAAAATTGTTAGCAGTCATTTAGCTTTCATTTAAGACAAAATTTGTGATTCATTGATACCGGTACTCTTGACAGCAGATATATAATTTTCTTTATAATACCGCATTTTTTTTTGCATTTTTTGTCTTTGACTGTACCATAAAGGGCAAAAGTGAAAATGTATGTAAAAAGCTTCATACATTGATATGAAACTATATTAGGGCAATAGAGGTTCTACTTAAAATAATATGAGAAAAGAAATTTCCAGCCACTGGCGTGGTTGAGTGGGTTAAGGAACTTGCCTCCCGTTCTGAAGTTGCGCTCGGGCGCGGGTTCGATCCCCGCATGGGCCGATTACCTGGTTGGGTTTTTTTCCCGAGGTTTTCCCCAACCGTAAGATCAACGCCAGGTAATCTATGGCGAATCCTCGGTCTCATCTCGCCAAAATATGTCGCTATCACCAATCTCATCAACGATAAATAACCTCGTAGTTGATACCGCGTCGTTAAATAACCAACTAAAAAAAAAAGATTTCCTGTAGGTTCTTCTCCTTAACTATAAGTTAGAATTTATAAAACAGTTATATTACCGGTTGTTCTGTATAGTTTTGAAACTTGGACTCTCACTTTGAGAGAGGAACATTCGTTAAGGGTGTTTGAGAATAAGGTGCTTAGGAAAATATTTGGGGCTAAGAGGGATGAAGTTACAGGAGAATGGAGAAAGTTACACAACGCAGAGCTGCACGCATTGTATTCTTCATCTGACATAATTAGACGTTTGAGATGGGCAGGGCATGTAGCACGTATGGGCGAATCCAGAATTGTGTGTAGAGTATTAGTTGGAAGACCTGATAACGTCTTTGGACCTGATGGGGAAAAAGACCTTAAGGGTGTTCGAGACGTAGATGGGAAGATAATATTAAAATGGATTTGATGAAGGTGAGATATGATGATGGGGACTGGATTAATCTTGCTCAGGATAGGGACCAATGGCGGGCTTATGTGAGGGCGGCAATGAACCTCCGGGTTCCTTAAAAGCCATTTGCAAGGTAAGTTGTTAAGTGTATATTTTTTGTACTCAAAATCGGGCGTAACTTTTTACACACTCTGTAGTAAAGCACTTTAATTACAAATCAAACGAGTGATCGCGCAGGTCTGTAGCTGCTTTCAGTGCCGAAATATTACTGATAGAGGCCGCGCGGCATGACTTATTTTATACGCAGAACAGCTTACGAAGATGAGCGTCTTGAATTTCAGTATATAAAAACAGTGACAGCGCGCTATCTGGCGGCGGCATCTTGGAACACTTTCAGCCTGATAATAACCTGTCTCTTCTGTCACAAGGGCAAGGGTTCGAAAGAGATCCCTGGTGGCTAAGTACTTAGAAAATTAAAAGCGCCACCATTAGAGAAATATACGTACTCACTTTCGTTAGATCAAGAGCTTTCAGATGTTTGCCAATAGGTACCGTTTTATTGTTTTGCAATTTGTGTATTATCTCTCTTCTTATTACCCTAAAATTACGGAGATTATTGAAATCTCGAATGTCTCGAAATCTGATCGTTGTGGTCTGCCATCTTAAAATATGTTCATATAGTGTAAAATGGAAGTGCTGAATATTATTTACTCTCGACATATTTATATATTTCTCTTAATTTAATATATTTGCAGTTTTCGGATCTTTTTGAAAAACATATTTCATATAGCTAAGTTTGTATTTCCGTTGGTTTACATCTCTGTCGTATTATTTACGCTCTCTCTTCTGCAGCTCCAGGAATTTATTTCATACCACAACTGTACATTTTGGTTAGTATTTTAAACACATTAATAAGTACCTACTGTATATTTTATTTGGTAGTTTCCTAGTACTCGGTACTCGTTACATAGGTCGTTTTTATGTTTACACAGTGGCTCCTTTCTGAAAAGAATTTTAATAGTTTGTTACTAGATGTGATTCTAGTCAGTTTGTAATATATTTTTGAATGTGTTCTTAGGTTAGGTTAGAGTTCATTTCCGACAAAAGAAAATATTTTTATCGTTATCTATAATAATGTGTTCTTAGGTTAGGTTAGGTTAGGTTGTAGTTCATTTCCGACAAAAGAAAATATTTTTATCGTTATCTATAATAATGTGTTCTTAGGTTAGGTTAGGGGATAAACTCCAGAACACGGACTGCACCCTTCTCCTCTTACTTCAAAATTCCAACCTTGTGCACACAAAATAAATTATTGGCACTGAAAAGTGCCTTTTCGTAAATATAATGATGCGCATTAGACAAACGCAGACAAATCTGCTCTTTTTAGTATTTTAAGACATAATTTGGTAGGTGCAGTCCGTGTTCTAAAATTTTCCCAGGTTAGGTTAGGTTGTAGTTCATTTCCGACAAAAGAAAATATTTTTATCGTTTTTCTTTTCAGAAAGGAACCACTGTGTAAACACAAAAACGACCTATGTAATGAGTACCGGGTACTAGGAAATTATCTTTTATTTTTATGGTAACGTTTGGTACATTTAATTGAAACTGTCGCTATACTTCAAAATATCGCGTAAGTACTTACGTACAAAGATTGTGAAAATTAAAAATAATAATAAAAACATGTTGTTTTTATTGATGGCGCAAGGGTAGACAAATCTCCTGGACCAAAAATAAATAATTTAATAGAGCAATAACGACATAGGTACTTAGGCGGTAATGGTAAGAAATTATAGAACCATTACTGGGAAATATTTGTGTTTGCAAGGACATCATGAACTACAGACGTGGGCAAATTATTAACAAAATTGACGTTTTATATGATAATTCTGTTTACAAAATTTTACTTTTCAATTTAGACTACAGTTGACAGTTTTGCATATTTCTATCATTACAATAGATAGAAATATGCAAAAATGTCAACTGTAGTTTAAATTGAAGAGTCAAATTTTGTAAAAACATATAATAAAAATCTTCAGTTTTGCTAATAATTTGGAAATATGCAAAAATATCAAATGTAGTCCAAATTGAAGAGTCAAATTTTGTAAAAGTATATAATAAAAATTTTCAGTTTTGCTAATAATTTGTAAATATGCAAAAAATATCAAATATAGTCCAAATTGAAGAGTCAAATTTTGTAAAAAGAAATATGCAATACAAATCTTCAATTTTGCTAATAATTTAGAAATACGCAAAAATGTCAACTGTAGTCTAAGCTGAAGAATCATATTTTGTAAAAATATGTAATACAAATCTTCAATTTTGCTAATAATTTGTCCACGTCTGTAGTTTATGTTGTAGGATGGATGTGTGGAAAGTGTTGGACTTCGGTATAGGGTGAAACTTCGTATCTCCCCACACTACACACAGGGGAACTTACTTAAGTCATTGAAACTCTTCCACATTCCTCGGCCTCACATCACTTAAATATCCCCTCAAATAACCCATCAACCTTGTCACATGGCCTACCTCGACCTCATGTCACTAATCTATCCCCTCATTTAACTCGTCTAACCCATAACGAAACTCAAATCAGGCGTCAGTTCCGTGTGTGATGTGGGAAAATATTGAGGATTCGTCCAGGATAGTAAATATTATGCAGTAAGCATCAGCCAAACCATCTTCCCGCGATAGAGATCCAGGGCAAATACATTACAAAATATATGGATATCATGTGTATTTCAAACTATAGTAAGACCTAGGGGCTACATATGGAATAAACATTGTCATAAGATATCCAAATATAAACAATTGAAAGCGGAATTTCATGCTATGTGTAATAAATTAGTAGGCCGTAGAAAAGAAGACTATCTACTGATTATTGCCAACTAAAATTCTGTTTGATGAATGACATTAGGCCTAATCTTGACATCATGATATAATTGTTTTGAATCACCTAACCTCAAACTTATGTTGTCAAAGACAGATCTATCATGTACGATAAGTTGACAGTGATCAGTAGATAGTATTCTTTTCTACAAAGCCTACTAATTTATTACACATGGCCAGTTACATGAAATTCCACTTTCAATTTTTTTGTGCATGAATTTCTTATGGCATTGTTAATTCCCTATATGTTGTTGTTGTTTTCTAATGCCAGGCGTTTGACAGTAAAGTCATTTGACCTCTTGCACTCCAATATTTTTCAAAGATATCATGGTCAGCCACTGAAGCACAGATTTTGAGGTGTTCCGAATCCATTTCTTGGTTTGAGTTGCACAACGGGCAGTTAGGGGACTGATATATTCCAATTCTATGCAGGTGTTTGGCCAAACAATCATGGCCTGTTGCCAATCTAAATGCAGCTACAGACGATTTTCGTGGTAAATCGGGAATTAACTGTGGATTATGATGCAGAGAGTTTTAATTAATTCCCTATGTAACATAATCTGATATCTTACATGTGATATGTTTGAATTAAATTTTTAATGTTTTTTATGGTTGGCATACAGTCAGCCTCTCTACAATCAAATGTAAAAGCATTTACCCTGGACCTCTATTACGGGAAGATGACGGCTTGGCCAATATTTACAGAATTTTTATCACTAATTCTATGAATTAATAACACCATACATAAAAATTAATTAAAGTTTAATGGACCTTAATATCTTACAATAACACTGACATAAAATGGAGAGTAATAATTGTTTTATGGGCTATAACATGAAGGGGCAGCAGAGACAATGACATTTTAGCTTCTTATTATCATTATTGTCTAATATTGCCACGCTGTATGGAAGAAATTATATCACACACCATTAAGACTATTGTTTGTAGAAAGAAAACAATTATGAAGATTCAATCGAATGATATTTCATATACAGACGTGGACAAATTATTAGACTAAAATAATCATATGTACAACAAAGCTGTATTTATCGGCAGAAATAATGACCAAAAATGTATTTTGCACAGAAATAATGAACAGAAAATTGAGTCTGAAGGTTACTAATATTTTGTGAACATTTCTTTACTCTTTATTAACACGATGATTTTGTCAGGGATGCTGGAAACCAAAGTTTGACACTTTCTTTGAATATCAGCATCATTTAGCCAGATATCAGACAGTACTTAAATGAGTCCATGTTTTGTTGTAAGCCTCTTTTTGTTCACTTTCTTCTTCAATATAGATCACATATTTTCAATTTCGTTCATGTCCGGTCTTCTTGCAGGCCATGGGAGAATATCTTCTGCAGTATATAATTAAAACACCAGTAGTACCAACACAGCCAGACAAAATATACTTAACCATTGGAAAAGTATACCAGAAGATGTAAACAATTATTATATTTACAACAATAGAGATCTGTGAATTATACTGATAATTGATATGACGAATTCTATTATGTTTCCAAGAAAAACATTTTAGTCTAATAATTTGTCCACGTCTGTATATACTGTACGGCAATAAAGTCGTAAAGATTACTATACAAATTTTTTTTAATGCATTCTGTCTGTATTCATGTGTTAATATGTTTCATTCAAGACATCATTTCACAAAACTTTCATAAACATAGACATAATGTATACAATTACTTTAAACTGGATTTTATTTCATTTGTGTGTTGACATAACAATTCTCATACCAAAGATGTGACCCTGTGTACGTATGTATGCTCAATACTGAAAAATTCGGGGTCTTGGAGCCCCTCAAATTAAATAAAAAAAGAAAGAAAATCTTGGTGCTAATTTAATAAATTAAAATGCATTTCTGTACTATTGCGTTACTACGTTAAGGTACAAATGTATTGACATCCTTGGCTTCTAGTCAAGTCATACGTAGCCTATCGTAAGAAAACATCAAAAGTAAGGATCGAAAGTTACTGTGAAAGCAAAGGCAGGCGGAGAAGTGTGGGAATCTGCAAGAGGTTAGGTTAGGTTAGTTTAGTCTTTTCGTATGTCTTGGATATAGGCCTACGAATCAATGACAGGTTAGGTTAGTTTAGGCTTTTGGTATGCCTTGTATATTCAAATCTGTGGCAGATCTGTAGTGAAAAGAAATCCACATTTTCACTACCACTGATATTACCTATACAAATTTCTTGAATGATAGGCCTACTAATCAATGACAGGTTAGGTTAGTTTAGGCTTTTGGTATGCCTTGTATATTCAAATCTGTGGCAGATCTGTAGTGAAAAGAAATCCACATTTTCACTGCCACTGATGTTACCTATACAAATTTCTTGATGGAGAAGTGTGGGAATCTGCAAGAGGTTAGGTTAGGTTAGTTTAGTTTAGACTTTTCGTATGTCTTGGATATAGGCCTACTAATGAATGACAGGTTAGGTTAGTTTAGGCTTTTGGTATGCCTTGTATATACAAATCTATGGAAGATCTGTAGTGAAAATGAATTCACATTTTCAGTACTACTGATATAACCTAAACAAATTTCTTGATATAACCCTATCATTTTATGTCCTATATACTGATTTTTCTGTCTATAACTTATTGAAATGACATACGTACACATTACACATAATTGAGGGGCTGGGTGCAAGAAGGGCATTTTAGAGGATTTGCCCTTTTTGAGTAAAACGCTTCATTGTGATCTCTTATGCATATGATCACGAAGTTGTAGTTCAATACTGTGATCATAGAGGTCAGGAGTACCCAAAATGTAAAGGCGTGCATAGGTAATATTATTACCGTTTGAATTTTCAACATCAATTTTCTTAAAACCTGCATTTGAGAGAAGTGCCTTTCTTACACCCAACCTCTCAATTTGTAGTTAGAAAATAAGGGAACAATATGCATGTACACGAAATAAATTCTGGTCATTCTTTCTTTATTTTGACTGTAACTTCTTTAAAATTTTGTATCAATTACATATTGGCTAAAATACATAATTACACATTTCTTTTTAAATTTTTACATTGAAAACTGTGCTCGGGAAAGATTTATATTTTTTATTTAAAATAATTTCTATCGTTGTTAAATATTTACCTAGGAATCACATAAGGTAAATCAATTCCCTGAAACCTTAAAATTAAGTTAAGACTCCCTGTAATGAAATGATGCATCCAGTGCATTGACTATTTTTCCTGGTAGATATAGTTCACTTCATTAGTAAGAAAGAAAACTTTGAACATTACATTTTTTTTAACTTCACTGCCGACATAAAAATCACAGTTTTCTTAATAATAATGAATGCAGCATTTCATACACAGATCTGTTGTACATATGTGTGCAGAGTTTCATTACTCTAGGAGATGTTTTGTATCTAGTAAGTTAAAATTTAAAAAACTCTGATCTGTGGCAAAATTACTTTAAAGTTTATAATATGCATTAAGAATATAGGAACCACTCATATGAGATAAATTGAATTTCTAACATGGCATAAAGATATCACAATAAATTTGCTAAAGATGTTATTAATTTTTCGAACAGAATAATATCTGCTATAGTGACAATATTTGAGGAGAAAAAATCGCTCCGGCGCCGGGGATCGAACCCGGGTCCTTGGTTCTATGTACCAAGCGCTCTGACCACTGAGCTACGCCGGAGCGAATTTTTCTCCTCAATATTAATTATCACAATGAAGTTTTCACTACAGTATTCCTCAAGAAACCTTAGGTTGTTTCGCACCGTATTAAAAATGAGGAAAATGACCAAATTTGGCAAAAACTCAGTGACGTATCTCCCTAAACATGGCGTCACTGACAAAACCTTTACGTAACAGAAACTGGCTGACAAGCTGTGCAACATCTTGTTAACGAAATATCTGATATTCTTTATTTATTTTAGTAGGTTATTTTACGACGCTTGATCAACACCTTAGGTTATTTAGCGTCTGAATGAGATGAAGGTGATAATGCCGGTGAAATGAGTCCGGGGTCCAGCACCGAAAGTTACCCAACATTTGCTCATATTTGACTGAGGGAAAACCCCGGAAAAAACCTCAACCAGGTAACTTGCCCCGACCGGGAATCGAACCCGGACCACCTGGTTTCGCGGCCAGACGCGCTAACCGTTACTCCACAGGTGTGGACGATATTCTTTACAAATGGCCGCTGGGAAATGGATGCAAATTAAAAGGAGATAATATGACATAATCCAATTAAGTTAAAAGCTTTCAGATTAAGTAAAAAGAAAAATAAAGTTTGAAATCATCTTTTCTAAAAATTGTTATTATCGTTAAATTTCTTATTTGGTTTGGTCACAAAATGTTCCAGTTTATTACTCTGATATTACAAAATTGAATATTAACACCACAGGAAATGAAGTGGGATCGAACGAAGAGGGTAACATTAGGGGTGTGCACCACTTAAACAGAACCGCTCTTGCACCACTTCACGATGTGCAGAACTTGTTGTAGCTACATTCACATCATTTCGTCTTCACCTGATTCATATTTTGTTCCAGTGTGAAGTCAACACCATGTCTTCATTCTGTTTTTTAATGACGTTGTTTCAGGTGAAGCATTGTTTCGGCTTGCAGGCAGTCACGCCGTGCCAGAGGCCTCTGGAGGAACAAACACTCACACTTCAATTTCTGTCAAGTGGTGCTTAGCATTGTGACAACTGCATGGAACAGGTACGGTGAACTCTCCATTAAAGGATTGGGTGGTGGATATATTATGTTTCCTTAGCGTTTCCATGGTAACAACACGCCTGGTTCATTGTTGCTAACTATTTATAATAAATCTTTCTACAGTATTTTAGTCTGGCAATATCAGTGAATTTTCTGAAGCAGGGTTGAATATAAGGTAAACCTGATTACTTATCTTGATAGGATGATGACTTGAAGCAGTAAATTTGCCTGGAGTCACTTTATTAAGGGACATGATGCCTTTATATTACTTAAATATGAAAGACAGAGTTCCCTGATTTTATTATTTTCCTGCAGAAGATATTGCTTCCTCCATAAATATCTCCAAGATCTATTGGTGAGCATGCTATCCACTAGATCGTTGAAGATTTTTCAGAATTAGATTTGAAATACTTTTCTAGGGGTGTTTTAATTTCTTAGTGTCTGCCAGCTTCTTCTACATAGAGTTTTTGAACAATTGACTACTAGGTTCCCTACTTTTAAAACATATTAAATACATAGCTAGTAAACATTGTAGTACATTACGCAACGATAGTAATTAAGACGCGAGTATGTTTGTTTATGAAACGAGCGCCAGCTCGTTTCATAATTTTCATACTCGCGTCTTAATTACCATTATAGGCAAGTTTCATACGACTTTTTATGCTCGACCATATTTATAACTTGAAATTATTCAGAAATATTCATTTTATTTGTATCTGACAGAAGATCGGAAGTGACCTTGTTCATAGCTCGTGAATTGTGAGATGTGCGCAGACACGAAAGTATTAATTTTTTCCTAGGAACAATAATGTCATTGACCTTGATGTAATGCAGAGAATGTATAACCTGGAAATTGATTTAGAATTGAAAAACGACATGACAAATAGAATTTATTTGAATATTATTTACAATTAACGCTAATTATTATAGTAACAGAACATAACCTTCTGCAACAGTATTGGATTTCCAGCCTCCGTGACGTTTCCCTCGTCTTTCGATTGCATATCCGAGAATAATCTAAAACTTGAACTTTAATGAATAGGTGTACTTTAATGACATGCATTAAAGGACTGCTACCAGGTGTATAATTACTACATTTCGGCATGGTCGAGCATAAAGATATTTATTTTATCTAGTTACCATTTGACTACTGAGGTGTAGCCAATCAGTTCTGTTACACAGAATTTATTTGAATTTTGACTTCTTGTACTTGCCTAAAAATAATTACATTTTTTTGCATAATAGTAACTGAAATCATAAACATAAATGATTATATAAGGAGATCATAATGACAGAAGAGTAAATCACTTTTCACAGAAATTACTTTCAAGTAGAGGTTATTATCCTCTGTTCTTTTTTTTTAATTAGATTTCATTTTCCTGCTTAATTTTTCTTGTCTGTACACTGATTACAATTCTGGTTTTATTACGGTGTAATTGTTCTCTTTTGAAACACAATTTATTATGAAAACATTACTTAGGAGAGACTCGGCTAATTCCGCAATATTAAGAAGTAAATCTATCATATTTTTATCAAAATGTTTATTGAAAAATATTATCAAGGTATGTAGACATGGACGAAACCTTTCACTACCAAATGAGATAAAGAGACCTATTGAAATATAAATATATTTAGTTGTACGTACATTACAGTTGAAAAAGAACAACTCGGGTAATTCCGCAACAGTGCGGATAAATCCGCAATAGGACTTGGATAATTCCGCAGTCGTAAATAATAAGAAATACATTATGAAAGTAACATAAAAGGAATAGTACATTATGCAACGAGCCTATAATGGTAGTAATTAAGATGCGAGTATGTTTATGAAACGAGCGCGAGTTTCATAATTTTCATACGAGCGTCTTAATTACCATTATAGACAAGTTTCATACGACTTTTTATGCTCGACCATATTTCTAACTTGAAATTATTCGTAAGTATTCATGTTATTCTTATCTGACTGGCGAGCGGAATTGACCTTGTGCAATATCTCGTAAATTGTGAGATGTGCGCAGACGCGAAAGTATTGATTTTTTCCGAGGAACAAATGTCATTGACCTTGATATAATCTAGAGAGTAAAATGAACATTAATCTTGATATAACCTGGAAATTGATTTAGACTTTGAAAAACGAGATGTCAAATTGAATTTATTTGAATATTAGTTACAATTAACGTTAATTATTATAGTAACAGAACATAACCTTCTGCGACAGTATTGGATTTCCAGCCTCCGTGACGTTTCTCTAGTTGTCTTTCGATTGCATATCCGAGAATAATCGATACTTGCGCTTTCATATTGCTTTCTGATTGGTGGAAAACCTGAACTTTAATGAATAGGTGCGCTTTAATGAGGTCCATTAAAGGGCTGCTACCAGGTGTATAATTACTACATTTCGGCATGGTCGAGCATAAAAATTTATATGTAACAATGGTCATTCTCTTCACAGCTGTGTAGCGAAACACGAAAAACAGCCAACTTTCGATGTTTCACTGTATTGCCGACAGAGGTGTCGACCAATATCCTTGATTTTTTTCTAAGCACTGCAGAGGACGTGCCCCCTGTTGACAGCCTCAAAACTTACGTTCATGCTATTGTAAAGCCGCAGTAAAATCATATATGCACTACTGCGGAATTACCCGTACTGCAGAATTAGCCGAGTTTCCCCTACTTCACTGTCATTCTAATCTCCTTAAATTTACACGAGTTTTCAAGTGGGCTTCCTCAGGACCCATAACACTGATTTTTGTTCTGTCATTGCAATACAACAGTTTATATAAGATACCATACCAGAGATACATTCCATTTCACTCCACTCTTTGGACAAGTTTCTAGAAATTAAAAAAAAATAAAAATACAGTTATGTGATAGTACATTTTCTTAAGAATTCAACAATTCTCAACAAGAATTTGAAGGGGTGAGAATGTGATAGTCCAAAGCCACACTTTTAACAGAAATGTCTTTTTTTGTTTTTTTGCGAATTCATTTCTTACACACTTATGGGGAAGCTACTATTAAAATTACAAAAACGTTACTCAACAAATGACGTAAATATACGCCGAAAAATTATGATATCTTACCTAATAACATTGGACTCTAAACTTTAACACGCTCTCCTGTAAAATTTTGTCTGTGTGGCTTAGGACTATATCTTTCACACTCCTTCAATTGGTACTATATTCATAATTAAAACCAAATATGGAAACGTGTTTTAAACAGAGAAATAAAATCACGGACACTTATTTTAAAAGCAGTCTTGTTTTTATGTAGTTTAGGCCTTTTTATAGCAGTTTAAATCTATGAGTGAAACACTGCCTTCCTAAGTGAGAGAGTTGATCACTAAATACATTTCCATACATTTTATATTTCCACGCTCGCATGTTGGGCAGTTGCTCTGTGCACTGCCGCTTCCACTCTACTTCCCACGAGTGTGGAAAGATAAAAATATGTGCACTATACAGGGTGTAAACGATGTGAACTGCCAAAATTGTATAGAAAACACATATCAGTCTACTGAAGAAAATATATAGTGACATTTAATTATTATAATTTTATTTAAAATTTGTAAAAATCACGGTTGTAAGATTGATAGTAGTTTAATAAATTATTTCTTTACATTTCGACTGAACGTGAATTCCATTGCCAATGAGCTTGAGCGTGTTGTGCCCAACACATACCAATACGCAACAGAGTAAGAAACGGCTGCTTTTCTAGCGTACATATCGGGCAAAGTACTAGATAATGACTGTTATTTTTATTTTTAAAAAGTTAGAGTGAAAAACATATTTTTTAAATATTGAGTTAAAGGAGTTGGTATAGCGCTGGCCTTCTATGCCCAAGGTTGCGGGTTCGATCCCGGACCAGGTCGATGGCATTTAAGTGTGCTTAAATGCGACAGGTTCATGCCAGTAGATTTATGTAAAAGAACTCCTGCGGGACAAAATTCCGGCACATCCGGCGACGCTGATATGCCCTCTACAGTTGCGAGCGTCGTTAAATAAAACATAACATTTTTTTTTTGAGTTACAGGGAAATATTATTTGTGGATCGTGTCCCTGCATAGCTCAGTTGGAAAGAGCGTTCAGCGCGCAGAGCTGAGAGGTCCTGGGTTCGATTCTCGGTGCCGGTACGAATTTTTCTCGTATTAAATAGTAATAATACATATTGGCTACTTCAGAGTAGTCGTGTAATATTCAATGAGGTGGGCGAGACCTCATACAAATGAATATGTGAAATATTATTTGACTTTTTTCTTCAGTTATTTATGTTCTACAACCAGTATTTATTTGGCACACATCGTTTACACCCTGCATATACTTACATATACCTAAAATGTACACTGTAGCCTACACATAGGTCTACTGTACATGAAGTCAAATTTCATGCAGCTGGAAACAATAACTTTCTTACACACACAGACACTCATATATATATCTTCAAATTCCATATGCATTTTCTTTATAGTCTTCTAATTTAGAATAAGGTTGAGTAGGCCTATAGTTTGTATTCTTTCATACCACACTCATTATAAACGGTTCTTCACCCCATGGTAAACAATAGAACGCACTCGAAGACACTTCATGGTACATTCCCAAATCATGGCCGAAGACATGAAATGTTATCAGTTTGCGGGCGAATCACACGTTTTCTCAAGTTTGTAGATTTTTCGTAGCATAAGAAGTCTTCAGAATCTTCTCAACATTCCTAGGAACGAATTCCACTTTGCAGACTCGATCACCGGACACTGCATCAGCCTCGCCGTCTCCAGAGATGTCTGTAACAGAAAGAGAGAACTTGCGCGAGAAATTTAACGCCATTTGTATTAGGCCTATGTTTGGAGCCGTTAGGTTAGAAATCCGCTTTCATAGAACACATTACTAGAAATTGATGTGAACTCACGAGCGGATATTTTACAGCAGCAGTTTTAAAAACGCAACATGCTCTATTTTCTGAGCGGAGCGCCAAGCGCGCAATATTATGAAACACGTGCTGCAAAACAACCGCTTAATGATGCAGTTGTGAAATATTTTGTGATATACTGGGTGTTCAGTTCAAAGTGTGTCATGGCTCGCTGTATGCCGTCATGTGGCTAGCCGATGAGCCTAGATAATTCAATCTTCCTACACTTCCGCAGAGGCGTATTATCTATGTACCAGAGAAGTTGCCTAGCAAGTACGGCGTTCATTTTGAAGCGTACTTACCGATACGTACGGTAACGCCTGTAGTGGCAGGAATGTGAACTGTTTGGAAACACGTACTGAGGTGAGTTTTTTTCTTACTGTCGGGATATGTGGAGAGGGTTAAGACGATTACTTACGTATTTGTTGACATTAACTTCGACGGCCAACATGGACACGGAGCATTTGACTTGTGTTGTGGAATGTTGCCGTACGTAACCGATGATAACAAATACCATAAACTGGGGTAAAGAGGATCACGTGTGGTAAAGTGGATCATATGTGTATTGCCTAGATAAGGCAGCGCCACATGGATCACACATGAAAAGAAAACCTTTCTTCTATAAGTGCCACTAAAAATAGTTTTCTTTGCATGTGTGCTCTATGTGGCGCTGACTTATCTAATAATACACATATGATCCACTTTACCACATGTGATCCTCTTTACCCCAGTTTACGGTACCCTGCGTACGACTTGCCCGCCCAAAACACAATTCGAAAGAGGTTATGGTAGCACAGAGACTTTACAGACCGCCATCTGTTGCTACGACGTTCAAGTTATACCATAAACGTTCTCAAGTTCAGATTGAACTCCTTGATTAATAGGCAACCTCTCTGACATAAAAGCTGAAACTCGCTTCAAATCGCTGACTCATAACAGTGACGTCATGACACACTTCGAAATGAACACCCTGTATTATCCCAACGCAATGGAAAGTCTTCGACAAGTAAGAAAACAAAGAGGCAAACGAAATTAATGTCTAGGAAGCTTAGTTTCGAAGAATCCCACTTACAAATTCTGAAGGACAGTAGAACAGAAGAAATTGATGAAGATAAATCCTTGCTCTTATTGCCGACTTTTCGAAAACTTTCACCACAACAAAAATTGACAGTAAAAGTGGAATTTTTTCAAGTATTATAGAAATTCACTTTTCAACGAAATAATCCATGTAACCCAGTCATGCAGGATATCAAAACACATTTATGCATATCAATTCTCACTTCCCCTATCCTTCAAACGTGTTTAGTTTATCTGGACTGCCATCACATAATCAGTCAACGCATTTGACTCAACCTGGGCAGATGGTTCCACTTCAACAGATTCAGACCCATCACATAGAACAGACTTCGTCTACAACAGGCCTGCACAAACGGCGCTCATTGAGCGCGGCCAATCCTTCGGAGCGGGATATCCGTCCAAACAGCTCGCCGGAAAGTTACGTCAGAATGACATAGGCCTGCTATAGGTAGATGATATTTCACGCAGCTATCTGGTGTAGTGTTATAATCTGCAGCTATTTCATTTTGCCTATCTACGGCTACATAATGGAGGAATCTTTAAGACGGAAAAGTGATCATCATTCAAATTCTTTCAATATTGCATGGAAAAATGCTTATTTTTTCACAGAAGCTAGAGTCAATACTTATCTGCCACAAAAGTTTGAAAGAAAGAGGAAAACATAATATAATACGTCATTACTAGTCCACACATACAGATACGATGGTTTTGTTGGTGAAGAACGGAGCAAAAAGGTTCAGGAGTTGATAGTTGCATATTACATGAAGTAGGGTACGTTAGAATTTATTAATCTTCAACAATTTAAACATCTCTCTTCAGGGAAAAGGCCAGCTCATCGTTGATATGTTGAATAATTACGGGATTTCGGTCGTAAACTTACACTTTTCGTAAGTCAGTTTCGGGAAGGTAATATGGCTCACATTCGAACGATAGAAACTGCTCGTAATGAAGCCACATTAAACGATTATGTGCAAATATTAATTGATATTCAAAATGAATTTAATTCTAGGTTTCAAGATCTTGTCTCAATTGGAAAGAAGTTAAAAGTTATCATAATAAATTCCTTCAACACCAGTTGATACAGTGTCATACAATTTACAGTGTCATAGATAACATTTAAGTGTGCTTAAATGTGACAGGCTCAAAATTCCGGCACACGGGCGACGCTGATATAACCTCGGCAGTTGCGAGTGTCGTTAAATAAAATATAACATTAAACATTTAACGATTTACAGCTCGAACTTATTGATCTTCAATGTGACCTAAGGGCTAAAGATCGTTTTAATAATACTACTAGCCTGGTTGAGTTTTACAAGACTAAACATTAGCAATAATATCCACAACTACACAGGCTGGCTGTGAAAATGATTGCTATGTTTGGCTCAACATTTATATTTGTGAGCAACTGTTTTCTATAATCAACTTTAATAAAGGCAGACATCGAACATCTGTAACTGATGTTTCATTACGATCAGTAGGCTACTGTTCCTTTCAGCTGCCAACAGCATAAAACCTCATTTTCATGTACTGATAAGTAAAAATATAACAAAATGATATTGTACATTTAAGTACGTATAAAATTTATAAGTTCTGTAAAATAAATGTTTCTTTATTAATTAGCTAGTCGTACCCGTGCGCTCCGCTGCACCTGTTAGAAATAAATATAAAGTAATTACATAATTAAAATAGGACATTTGATCCAGGGAACAACTTTTACAACAGCGCAAGATAATCTGCTTGGCTCATTACCCAATTTTTTTTTGCTTTGCATTTATTGCATATGTATTTTATGTATTTTAACACGATTCAATTGAGCATAGTTAAAATTTTAATTATAAAATAATGGATTGCTAAGATAACGTACTATTACTGCATACTAAATCAATACACTCTCGTTGTTCGTTAATTCTCTGAGATAAAAATGAATGTATACATAAAAATTATTTTAGGAAATACATGAAACGAATGTGCACAATAGCCTATCAAATTTTCTGTGCATAAGAAGCTGTTTTAATCTTACCTGTCCTCGATTTACTCAGACGTTACTGTAATAACATTATAGCATTATGTCCATCTAGAGAAACTACACTTTCCAATGGTGAAATAATAATTAATTATACAAATAGGTTTTAATTTAGCTTCTGATATTACTTCATACAAACACAGAAACATTCTCTGTAGGCTATGTTTAGTAGCTTTCGATCGTTGATGTCCAAGGCCCTTGTTTCGATTGTTGTTGTCCAAGGCCCCTTATAGACGAAGTCATTTGTTCTTAATTCATTGCACCATCTTAGATGGCGTTATTTTAATTTTAAAACTCATTTATTTCATTAAATATCAGTCCTACCAAAATTTTGTAAAGAATAAAACTTATCGGAAATAATTTTTAAAGAAACTTTTGTTATGTAACATTTTTCACAAAAATCAATAATAAGCGAGATATTTCGATTTATTTAATTCAGGCCCCCTTACAACCCCCCCCCCCCACTTTTAAATAAAGTATTTTGAATGCCATATAGCCTAAATTCTAAGTTACAACGAACTTAATTTATATTCCAATTTTTATATAAATCGGTTCAGCCATTATCGCGTGAAAAGGTAACAAACATACAGACAGACATACAAACAAAAATTTCAAAAATGCGATTTTCGGTTTCAGGGTGGTTAATTATATATGTTAGGACCAATTATTTTTGGAAAATCGAAAATTACCAGAAAAATTTCGGCTACAGATTTATTATTAGTATAGATAATAGTCCAAGATGGTTTCGTAAACACTGAACGGGAATTCATTTCATGAACATCTTGTGTACATTTTGTACTAGATCGCCCCTTCTTCCAGTCCACCCTTACACAGAGCGCAGCTAATATCTGCATTCCGCTCATGAGCGCAAACCTTGTGCAGGCCTGGTCTACAGCAATGTATTTTTCAACATATGTACCCAATTCACAACCAACGCCGTCCTACAATAGACTACACCCAGTGGTTTTTCATTATCGCCTAGTGACAGTAAAGTGCTCTCATCAAGTTAATCTGACTTATTCCAACTGCATTAACATAAACATATTGTGACAGCGACGTGAGATTCGAACTCACGACCAGCGTCCCGCAAGAGAGCAGACCGCGCGTGAGCCGACACAGGCTCCACGGAGCACTGTGGGACGGCGCGCGGCGGAGAGAAGAGAGGGGAAAGGGCCTACGCGACGAGGAGAGTGCGCGCGCATCTGGTGCTGGTAGAGAGAGGGCTCTGGATTGTTCTGGAGGCTATCTCTGGAGACGCGTCGAACTTTCGAGGCTACGTCGCTGTGATTATAAAAGAAGAAACGCCAGCGAACTCGAGCAGTTTTCAGTTGATTAGTCAGCCAGTCAGTGAGAAAGCCAGAGCAAGCAAGCCAGTCTTGTGTACCGGAGTTCGGCTCGAGTGTGCGTCCGCAACTGTGCCAGCATCCGAAGGCCTGAGTTCGAGTGCAGTGGACCGCAGTTGGAGGGACCTGAGTTCGAGTGCAGTGGACCGCAGTTGGAGGGACCTGAGTTCGAGTACAGTGAACTGTCTCTGAAGGTCTGTGGTTCGAGATACTGTGAACTCGAGTGACTGAGCTAGAAGAACTGTGAACTGAGAACTCACAGTTCTGATTTGTAAATAGTGCTTTGTAAATATTAGTTAAGATTAACAGTTCATTGTTGTTCGTAATAGTCCAAGTAAATTGTCATTGCCGTCAGTGGAGTGCTATAACGAATACTGTGTTGAGTGAAAATCCTATTGTTGACGAGAGCGTTTAAGGTGAATTGTAGAAAGGAATTATTGTTGGAAGAATAAAATCCTATTGTTGAGTTGAAATAAAATTTACAATATTAAATAACTTGCTTTATATACTCGTATATTATAATGTCTTGTGTAAATTGTAACGACTGGAACCAAATATAAATGCTGTTAACCTTACGGTGACTGGTAGTCTTTCTTCTGGTGCTACTGCTTTTCTCATAATTTTATTGTTTGTATCCTGGTAAGCTATGTAGAAAGTTGAATGAATTTTTACTCATTCTAAAATATCCAGAAAGTTTTTTTAGGATATGATACCAAATAAAATCTGGAGCTCCCTTATTGTGTAAGTCTCGCTTACAATACACTGCGCATTCTCTACAGTAAACAAGAGTTCCTGTATATATGGTACTTGTGACCAGTCGTGCGAAATTGCTGCCTAGGCCTACATACAGGTGGAGGCCCATCAAGATTCGCTACAAATTTTAATTCCGTATCTGTATAATGAATCTGTCCCTTAAGTAATCTTTGCTTTAAGAAGGGGATGGACCCACAATCTCATTCTTTGTTGTTTTCGAAGCACATATGCTATTAAAGATTTTCCACAAAATTCATATTTTCTTCTTGAGTGTTATCTGCTAGAGCTAGACTGAGAAAACAGCGGTTCAGATAAATAGAATTTGTGGCCCTGTCTACTTTGAGACTGCTAAATAGACTGTGAGTCAAGAACTACCAGAGACAGATAAATAGACTGTGAGACACCGTCTATCTTGAGACAGATAATACAACTTGTGGCCCTGTCTATTTTGAGACTACTAAATAGACTGTGAGTCAGGAACTACCAGATACAGATAAATAGACTGAGACACTGTCTATCTTGAGACAGATAATAGAACTTGTGGCCCTGTCTATTTTGAGACTGCTAAATAGACTGTGAGTCAGGAACTACCAGATACAGATAAATAGACTGTGAGACACTGTCTATCTTGAGACAGATAATAGAACTTGTGGCCCTGTCTATTTTGAGACTGCTAAATAGACTGTGAGTCAGGAACTACCAGATACAGATAAATAGACTGTGAGACACTGTCTATCTTGAGACAGATAATAGAACTTGTGGCCCTGTCTATTTTGAGACTGCTAAATAGACTGTGAGTCAGGAACTACCAGATACAGATAAATAGACTGTGAGACACTGTCTATCTTGAGACAGTTAATAGAACTTGTGGCCCTGTCTATTTTGAGATTGCTAAATAGACTGTGAGTCAGGAACTACCAGATACAGATAAATAGACTGTGAGACACTGTCTATTTTGAGACAGATAATAGAACTTGTGGCCCTGTCTATTTTGAGACTGCTAAATAGACTGTGAGTCAGGAACTACCAGATACAGATAAATAGACTGTGAGACACTGTCTATCTTGAGACAGATAATAGAACTTGTGGCCCTGTCTATTTTGAGACTGCTAAATAGACTGTGAGTCCGGAACTACCAGATACAGATAAATAGACTGTGAGACACTGTCTATATTGAGACAGATAATAGAACTTGTGGCCCTGTCTATTTTGAGACTGCTAAATAGACTGTGAGTCAGGAACTACCAGATACAGATAAATAGACTGTGAGACACTGTCTATTTTGAGACAGATAATAGAACTTGTGGCCCTGTCTATTTTGAGACTGCTAAATAGACTGTGAGTCAGGAACTACCAGATACAGATAAATAGACTGTGAGACACTGTCTATTTTGAGACAGATAATAGAACTTGTGGCCCTGTCTATTTTGAGACTGCTAAATAGACTGTGAGTCAGGAACTACCAGAGACAGATAAATAGACTGTGAGACACTGTCTATCTTGAGACAGTTAATAGAACTTGTGGCCCTGTCTATTTTGAGACTGCTAAATAGACTGTGAGTCAGGAACTACCAGATACAGATAAATAGACTGTGAGACACTGTCTATCTTGAGACAGATAATAGAACTTGTGGCCCTGTCTATTTTGAGACTGCTAAATAGACTGTGAGTCAGGAACTACCAGATACAGATAAATAGACTGTGAGACACTGTCTATCTTGAGACAGATAATAGAACTTGTGGCCCTGTCTATTTTGAGACTGCTAAATAGACTGTGAATCGGGAACTACCAGATACAGATAAATAGACTGTGAGACACTGTCTATCTTGAGACAGTTAATAGAACTTGTGGCCCTGTCTATTTTGAGACTGCTAAATAGACTGTGAGTCAGGAACTACCAGATACAGATAAATAGACTGTGAGACACTGTCTATCTTGAGACAGATAATAGAACTTGTTGCCCTGTCTATTTTGAGACTGCTAAATAGACTGTGAGTCAGGAACTACCAGATACAGATAAATAGACTGTGAGACACTGTCTATATTGAGACAGATAATACAACTTGTGGCCCTGTCTATTTTGAGACTGCTAAATAGACTGTGAGTCAGGAACTACCAGAGACAGATAAATAGACTGTGAGACACTGTCTATCTTGAGACAGTTAATAGAACTTGTGGCCCTGTCTATTTTGAGACTGCTAAATAGACTGTGAGTCAGGAACTACCAGATACAGATAAATAGACTGTGAGACACTGTCTATCTTGAGACAGATAATAGAACTTGTGGCCCTGTCTATTTTGAGATTGCTAAATAGACTGTAAGTCAGCACCTACCAGAGACAGATAAATAGACTGTGAGACACTGTCTATCTTGAGACAGATAATAGAATTTGTGGCCCTATCTATTTTGAGATTGCTAAATAGACTGTAAGTCAGCACCTACCAGAGACAGATAAATAGACTGTGAGTCAGGAACTATCAGAGAGAGATCAATAGACTGTGAGACACTGTCTGTCTTGAGACAGATAATAGAACTTGTGGCCCTGTCTATTTTGAGACTGCTAAATAGACTGTAAGTCAGGACTTATTACGAGACAGATCAATAGACTGCGAGACACTGTCTGTCTTGAGACAGATAATAGAATTTGTGGCTCTGTCTATTTTGAGTCTGCTAAATAGACTGTAAGTCAGCACCTACCAGAGACGGATAAATAGACTGTGAGTCAGGAACTATCAGAGAGAGATCAATAGACTGTGAGACACTGTCTGTCTTGAGACAGATAATAGAACTTGTGGCCCTGTTTATTTTGAGACTGCTAAATAGACTGTAAGTCAGGACTTATTACGAGACAGATCAATAGACTGGGAGACACTGTCTGTCTTGAGACAGATAATAGAATTTGTGGCTCTGTCTATTTTGAGATTGCTAAATAGACTGTAAGTCAGCACCTACCAGAGACAGATAAATAGACTGTGAGTCAAGAACTATCAGAGAGAGATCAATAGACTGTGAGACACTGTCTGTCTTGAGACAGATAATAGAACTTGTGGCCCTGTTTATTTTGAGACTGCTAAATAGACTGTAAGTCAGGACTTATTACGAGACAGATCAATAGACTGGGAGACACTTTCTGTCTTGAGACAGATAATAGAATTTGTGGCTCTGTCTATTTTGAGTCTGCTAAATAGACTGTACGTCAGCACCTACCAGAGACGGATAAATAGACTGTGAGTCAGGAACTATCAGAGAGAGATCAATAGACTGTGAGACACTGTCTGTCTTGAGACAGATAATAGAACTTGTGGCCCTGTCTATTTTGAGACTGCTAAATAGACTGTAAGTCAGGACTTATTACGAGACAGATCAATAGACTGCGAGACACTGTCTGTCTTGAGACAGATAATAGAATTTGTGGCTCTGTCTATTTTGAGTCTGCTAAATAGACTGTAAGTCAGCACCTACCAGAGACGGATAAATAGACTGTGAGTCAGGAACTATCAGAGAGAGATCAATAGACTGTGAGACACTGTCTGTCTTGAGACAGATAATAGAACTTGTGGCCCTGTTTATTTTGAGACTGCTAAATAGACTGTAAGTCAGGACTTATTACGAGACAGATCAATAGACTGGGAGACACTGTCTGTCTTGAGACGGATAATAGAATTTGTGGCTCTGTCTATTTTGAGATTGCTAAATAGACTGTAAGTCAGCACCTACCAGAGACAGATAAATGGACTGTGAGTCAGGAACTATCAGAGAGAGATCAATAGACTGTGAGACACTGTCTGTCTTGAGACAGATAATAGAACTTGTGGCCCTGTTTATTTTGAGACTGCTAAATAGACTGTAAGTCAGGACTTATTACGAGACAGATCAATAGACTGGGAGACACTGTCTGTCTTGAGACAGATAATAGAATTTGTGGCTCTGTCTATTTTGAGATTGCTAAATAGACTGTAAGTCAGCACCTACCAGAGACGGATAAATAGACTGTGAGTCAGGAACTATCAGAGAGAGATCAATAGACTGTGAGACACTGTCTGTCTTGAGACAGATAATAGAACTTGTGGCCCTGTCTATTTTGAGACTGCTAAATAGACTGTAAGTCAGGACTTATTACGAGACAGATCAATAGACTGCGAGACACTGTCTGTTTTGAGACATAATAGAATTTGTGGCTCTGTCTATTTTGAGTCTGCTAAATAGACTGTAAGTCAGCACCTACCAGAGACAGATAAATAGACTGTGAGTCAGGAACTATCAGAGAGAGATCAATAGACTGTGAGACACTGTCTGTCTTGAGACAGATAATAGAACTTGTGGCCCTGTCTATTTTGAGACTGCTAAATAGACTGTAAGTCAGGACTTATTACGAGACAGATCAATAGACTGCGAGACACTGTCTGTCTTGAGACAGATAATAGAATTTGTGGCTCTGTCTATTTTGAGACTGCTAAATAGACTGCAAGTTAGGACCTATTACGAGACAGATAAATAGACTGCGAGACACTGTCTATCTTGAGACAGATGAATATATTTTCAACCAATGTCATATTATGGGCGAGGAACAAACAATTATTCTTCACTATATACTACTTAACCCAGATATGCTTACTGTCCTATTAAAAGGACAGTTGTCAATGTTTGAAATTACCCTTTCTACAGTCAACGCATTCACTGTTTCACAGGTGTCACGATCACTGGTCTTAATTAGAGGCTGCTAGGTGTGGTAAGGCTGGTAATGAGAGATCTGGTGATCGTTGAGTTTGAGATGTGGACGTGAGAATTGTTCGTTTATTTCAGCTATGGCATCCGAGACGCAAATCAGATAAGAAAGTTAAATATATTTACAGTTTGGAATTATTTTACAAATTGTTGTAGATCAAATAATAAACATAAATATGAAGTGAAACCACAATGCGTTCGAAGTATCTATTCATTGCGACATGACAATGACGATAACTTATGTGTCCTTTTAAAAGGACAGTAGGCATATCCCCATATATTTTGAAATTGTTTCGCTTTTTCAATTTTATTGGATTTTCCCTGCATGGAATGTTATCTACGTTTGAAAATTATGCTACGGGCGAAATTTCATCTCAAATACAGACATATCACTATAATGCAGCCTACAAATGCCACACAGAGTTCGTGTGCGCTCAAAATTGGGTTTCTGGCGTCTTGTCAGCCCACTGAGGTGTGTGGATATGAAGGGAAAAGTTGAGACAGTGTCGGGTGTAGTTATTGGGTAGCTAGTCGGCAGAGCGTTAGCGTGCTAAGCCAAAGGTCCCGGGGTCGATACCCGGCTCCGGAGCAATTTTTCCTTTGAAATTAGTGAAGTCTGCTTCACAGGAAGAATACCTGAAAGCCAGATTTGCACAGCAAGATCTGTTTACAAGTGGAGGACGGGTGATGTACTGGAGGGAGGTATTGAACGGACTTAAGTTTCTATTGTTTTCCATTTAGTATTTTTGGAAGAGGTCTTATTTTCTATCTAAATTGTCATTGTCATAACAATGTAGATTTTAGAAAATGAACTGAAACCTGTCTTTCGATATTGCCACAGCAATTGCTTCATTATCTGTATCGTCACTTCTCTCCCAATATAACCTCCTCCTCGAAACTTCAACACTCTTTTCGCCTATTACTTATTTTTACGTATCAATAGCAATACGGTACTATTCAATGACGAAAGCATTCCAGAGTTAAAACGAATTTAGTCACAATGCATCGTTCTTCAGAATAATATTAGTAGTAATAATAAATAAACTATAATAAAATAACAACGTAATAATAATAATAATAATAATAATAATAATAATAATAATAATAATAATTGTAAATGACAATTACATTGTTTCCTTTCATGTAAGCATAGTATACAATTATTCCTCGAAATGTATGCTTATATGCCTACTGTCCTTTTAAAAGGACACCTGTTTCTAGCTCAACCAGTTACAACTAGAATGTTTCGACACCATACAAACACTTCAGTTATATACTGCTTTAAATGAGATTTGAAAAATTCACAAAACTTGCAAAAAAATATTTCAGGCATATCTGGGTTAAGAATAGATGTGCGGCTCCCTGTGCTATGCAATAATTTAGAACTCATATTTCGTTTTCATACGTGGTGTGTCTAAAAAGTTCGGTGAATGGTGTCATATCTGAACGGCAACTTGGCGCATGTGCTTGCGCATGCGCATGGTTCTTCAGAGACTTGGGGAGGATCGATACACAGCATGCAATGCATGTGACTGGCAGTGTAAACAGACTGCGACCAGTTGAACGTAGTCAGTGTGAGAGGAAGTGTCACAGCGCAATGGAGAACGTGCAAACATCAAGTTCAGCTACAAATTGGGGAAGACTGCAACGGAGACACATGGAATGTTGGTGCAGGTGTACGGGAGGGAAGCCGTGAGCAGAAATTGTGTTTACGAATGGTTTAAATGCTTCCGTGAAGGGAAGGAAACAATTGAGGATGAGCCACGTTCAGGTCGGCCATCGACAAGCAGAACCCCAGAAATGTTCGAGAAAGTGCGACAAATGCTGGCACAAGATCGGCGACTGACTCTAAGATCGATTGCGGAGGAATTGGACATTAGCAAGGACACGGTGCACACCATCGTCCGCGATGATTTGGGTAAGCGGAAGATCTGCTCCCGATTTGTGCCGCACAAGCTCACAGACGAGCAGAAAGCGAAACGGATGGAAACTTCTGGTGATTTCATTTCCATGTGTGACCAGGATCCATTGCTTCTGAAAACCATCGTCATGGGAGATGAGACCTGGTGCTACCAGTTCGATCCGGAATCAAAACGGCAATCGATGTCATGGTGTTCACCGACTTCCCCGCGACCATTAAAAAGCCGTCTGCAAAAATCCAAGGTGAAAACACTGTTGATCACCGTCTTCGACAACAACGGTATCATCCACAAGGAATTTGTTCCTGCAGGTCAAACCATTAATGCTGCATTTTACCAGTCCGTTTTTAACCGATTGCTACAGCGTACCCAGCGGGTTCGGCCTGAGTTGCAGAGGACTGGCAAATGGATGCTGCTCCATGACAATGACCCTCCGTACTCCCCTGATCTGGCTCCTGCGGACTTCTTCCTGTTTCCCCGCTTGAAGGCGGCCATGAAAGGTGAACGTTTTGCGGATGTGAATGCCATCAAAGATCGTGTGACATCCGTTCTGCGATCGATTCCACAGGAGGATTTTGCTGATAGTTTCCAGAAGCTGTACGAACGTTGTCAAAAGTGTGTTGTAGCGGGTGGCGACTATTTTGAAGGGCAATAAAGAAAATTTGTTTGTATCTTTGTTTTTTTGCTTTCTGATACCATTCACCGAACGTTTCCAATTCCTGGCTCAGAAGATGATAACTGTTCTTGAACATCCTCCGTACTCCCCTGATCTGGCTCCTGCGGACTTTTTCCTGTTTCCCCGCTTGACCTGCAGGAACAAATTCCTTGTGGATGATGCCGTTGTTGTCGAAGACGGCGATGAACAGTGTTTTCACCTTGGATTTTTGCAGACGACTTTTTTTTTTGGTCGCGGGGAAGTCGGTGAATACCATGACATCGATTGCCGTTTTGATTCCGGATGGAAATGGTAGCACCAGATCTCATCTCCCGTGACGACGGTTTTCAGAAGCAATGGATCCTGGTCACACATGGAAATGAAATCACCAGAAGTTTCCATCCGTTTTGCTTTCTGCTTGTCTGTGAGCTTATGCGGCACAAATCGGGAGCAGATCTTCCGCTTACCCAAATCATCGCGGACGATGGTGTGCACCGTGTCCTTGCTAATGTCCAATTCCTCCGCAATCGATCTTAGAGTCAGTCGCCGATCTTGTGCCAGCATTTGTCGCACTTTCTCGAACATTTCTGGGGTTCTGCTTGTCGATGGCCGACCTGAACGTGGCTCATCCTCAATTGTTTCCTTCCCTTCACGGAAGCGTTTAAACCATTCGTAAACACATTTTCTGCTCACGGCTTCCCTCCCGCACACCTGCACCAACATTCCATGTGTCTCCGTTGCAGTCTTCCCCAATTTGTAGCAGAACTTGAAGTTTACACGTTGCTCCATTGCGCTGTGACACTTCCTCTCACACTGACTACGTTCAACTGGTCGCAGTCTGTTTACACTGCCAGTCACATGCATTGCATGCTGTGTATCGATTCTCTCCAAGTCTCTGAAGAACCATGCGCATGCGCAAGCACATGCGCCAAGTTGCCGTTCAGATATGACACCATTCACCGTTTAGACACACCACGTATGTTTGTCTAAACATAGATAACTTATGTAAGGAAAGGTGTTGCAATTAGGATTAAGTTTTACTTTTCCTTACAGATGAAATAGGCTTATACCACAGTCTAGTACATACAGTCACGGAGATTGAGGTGATTTTTTGCATTTCTCGCGATACAGCGCTCCAAGCGGCTAGCGAATAGCAGAACTAGGAACAATAAACTGTGCCGTATTTCGTACTGTTGTGAAGAAAACTTGTGTAAACTGTGAAATGTTGTAATAAATACAATAATTGGAATAATATGGGACAAGGAGGAGACCTTTGTATTGCTATAAATTGTAGCAATAGTAAGAAAAAAGAGGCCAGAGTTAGCCTTCTTTCGAAAGATCCAGCAAAGTGACTTTATAAAAAATACTACACGGTAGGCCTATACTTCATTAAAATAATAAATAAACTTTATCTTTTAATATTCCAATAATAAAAGAAAGGTGTTAATTTTTCCAAGAGAACAGGATAACGAAAATATAATACATTTTGTCGTTAGGTAGGGAAGGGGTGTGAGATGAGGGTATCGTAGCGATACTAGTGGTTAGCAACTAGCAAGTTCAACTTTATTGGATGCATATTCCCTAAGTATTGAGCTTATACCGTGAACCACTGCCTTACAAGAGGAAATATTGACCGTGAGACAGATAAACCGACTGGGAACAAAAATATTATCTTGATATATAAATAGACTGTGAACCATTGTCTTATCTTGAGACAAATAGATTGAGAATCACTATCTTATCGTCAGATAGAGGAATAGACTGGGAATCGCTGTCTTGAAACAGACAGGGAGACAAGGATCTGACTAATTGAGAAACTGCGCATTTAGGTTGAGCAGTAATGTACAAGGGCGAATCCTGGACCGTAAAGATACTGCAAGAGATAGCGTCTGTTCTGATAGAAAAAGATTTGTTGGCTCATGGGTATGTTGAGTAATCTGTGTACCATTGTCCTGAATGCAGCATGTTTGCGTTGTGTGGGGTGGTTAGATGTGTTGTGTATGTGTGTGGTGGTGGTGGTTGGTTTTCTGTATATTTTGAAGGTGTGTTTGTTGTCAACTCTTGTTATGGTGATGCCTAGGAAATTTATGGAGTTGTTGTTTTCGAGTTCCAGTGTGTATTGGAGTTTTGGGTGCATTTTGTTTATGTATTGGTGTAGTTTGTGTATTTGTCGTTTGTTTCCTTTGTATAGTATGAGTATGTCATCTACGTATCTGTGCCAGTATATTCAACATGAATTATTTTGAGATAGGTAAATTGACTGCACAAACACAGACTACCTAGATATGAAAAAGTAAGAGGAATTTCAGAATTGTGGAAGGTTTAACCACCATTTACCTGCTGTGCGACGCAATGTAAGGAAAAAATCACACAAGGGTCTGCCTTCATGTTGACCAGAATGCCGTCTATGAACATCTGGACCAGATTTAGAGAAGTTCAAGAACATTAGACAAATAGTCAGGGACTTCCAGCCGCGTATTGGAGATGGTTTGTGGACTCAGTATTTTATACATCACAGAATCTGATGTGAGTGATTACTTTCAGATAGACGAATAGATTGCACGAGGCACCCAGGACTATGAGATAGACGAATGGATTGCACGAGGCACCCAGGACTTTGAGACAGACGAATAGATTGCACGAGGCACCCAGGACTTTGAGATAGACGAATAGATTGCACGAGGCACCCAGGACTTTGAGACAGACGAATAGATTGCACGAGGCACCCAGGAATTTGAGACAGACGAATAGATTGCACGAGGCACCCAGGAATTTGAGATAGACAAATAGATTGCACGAGGCACCTAGGACTTTGAGATAGACGAATAGATTGCAGGAGGCACCCAGGACTTTGAGACAAACGAATAGATTGCACGAGGCACCCAGGACTTTGAGACAGACGAATGGATTGCACGAGGCACCCAGGACTTTGAGACAGACGAATAGATTGCACGAGGCACCCAGGACTTTGAGACAGACTAATAGATTGCACTAGGCACCCAGTACTTTGAGACAGACGAATAGATTGCACGAGGCACCCAGGACTTTGAGATAGACGAATAGATTGCACGAGGCACCCAGGACTTTGAGACAGACGAATAGATTGCACGAGGCACCCAGGAATTTGAGATAGACAAATAGATTGCACGAGGCACCCAGGACTTTGAGATAGACGAATAGATTGCGGGAGGCACCCAGGACTTTGAGACAGACGAATAGATTGCACGAGGCACCCAGGACTTTGAGACAGACGAATAGATTGCACGAGGCACCCAGGACTTTGAGACAGACGAATGGATTGCACGAGGCACCCAGGACTTTGAGACAGACGAATAGATTGCACGAGGCACCCAGGACTTTGAGACAGACGAATAGATTGCACGAGGCACCCAGGACTTTGAGATAGACGAATAGATTGCACGAGGCACCCAGGACTTTGAGACAGACGAATAGATTGCACGAGGCACCCAGGAATTTGAGATAGACAAATAGATTGCACGAGGCACCCAGGACTTTGAGATAGACGAATAGATTGCACGAGGCACCCAGGACTTTGAGAGAGACGAATAGATTGCACGAGGCACCCAGGCCTTTGAGGAAGACGAATAGATTGCACGACGCACCCAGGACTTTGAGATAGACGAATAGATTGCACGAGGCACCCAGGACTTTGAGATAGACGAATAGATTGCACGAGACACCCAGGACTTTGAGATAGACGAATAGATTGCACGAGGCACCCAGACTTTGAGATAGACGAATAGATTGCACGAGGCACACAGGACTTTGAGATAGACGAATGGATTGCACGAGGCACCCAGGACTTTGAGATAGACGAATAGATTGCAGGAGGCAGCCAGGACTTTGAGACAACGAATAGATTGCACGAGGCACCCAGGACTTTGAGACAGACGAATAGATTGCACGAGGCACCCAGGACTTTGAGGCAGACGAATAGATTGCACGAGGCACCCAGGACTTTGAGATAGACGAATAGATTGCACGAGGCACCCAGGACTTTGAGACAGACGAATAGATTGCACGAGGCACCCAGGAATTTGAGATAGATAAATTGATTGCACGAAGTACGGTATATTTTGGGATGAGAGAGACGAATGGATTGCACGAGGCACCCAGGACTTTGAGATAGATAAATTGATTGCACGAAGTACGGTATATTTTGGGATGAGAGAGACGAATGGATTGCACGAGGCACCCAGGACTTTGAGATAGATAAATTGATTGCACGAAGTACAGTCTATTTTGGGATACATAAATCTGCTGCACGAATGACCGAATACTTCGACTTAGATGAATACATTGCCTGAGGCATCGTAGATATTGAGATAGTTAAATCTACTGAAAGAACCAGCAATTATTTTGAGGTAGGTAAATTGACTGCACATGGGACAGACTACTTAGATTTGAAAAGTAAAGGAACTTTAGAATTAGTGCAAGGTTTAGCCATCATTTACACGCTGTGAGAACTTGTACTCCACTCTGTGTTACATGGAGGCGAACGCAATGCAGGGAGACAATCACAGAAAGACCGTCATTACTTTGACCGGAATGCCGTGTACGAACGGGAGATTAAACACATAAAAAAGATACTCAAAGATTCTCAGCCACATATAGGGGACTCGTTTGTCGACTTGCATGTTTTTTTGGTACTTCACAGAATATGGTGTGAGTGATTACTTTGAGATAGATAAATGGATTGCACGAGGCACCGGGTATTTTCGTGTAGATAAGAGTATTTTATCTCATACCGAATATTTTGAAATAGGTAAATCGATTTGCACTAGGCACCGACTGTAACATAGATTAAAAGATTTCAAGCGATACCGTATATTTTGAGATAGATAAGTGAACTAGACGAGGCACCGACTATAACATAGATTAAAAGATTCCAAGCGATACCGTCTATTTTGAGATAGATAAGTGAACTAGACGAGGCACCGACTGTAACATAGATTGAAAGATTTCAAGAGATACCGTATATTTTGAGATAGATAAGTGAACTAGACGAGGCACCGACTATAACATAGATTAAAAGATTTCAAGAGATACCGTCTATTTTGAGATAGATAAGTGATCTAGACGAGGCACCGACTATAACGTAGATTGAAAGATTTCGAGAGATACCGTATATTTTGAGATAGATAAGTGAACTAGACGAGGCACCGACTGTAACATAGATTAAAAGATTTCAAGCGATACCGTATATTTTGAGATAGATAAGTGAACTAGACGAGGCACCGACTATAACGTAGATTGAAAGATTTCAAGAGATACCGTATATTTTGAGATAGATAAGTGAACTAGACGAGGCACCGACTGTAACATAGATTAAAAGATTTCAAGCGATACCGTATATTTTGAGATAGATAAGTGAACTAGACGAGGCACCGACTATAACATAGATTGAAAGATTCCAAGCGATACCGTATATTTTGAGATAGATAAGTGAACTAGACGAAGCACCGAATATAACATAGATTAAAAGATTTCAAGAGATACCGTATATTTTGAGATACATAAGTGAACTAGACGAGGCACCGACTATAACATAGATTAAAAGATTCCAAGCGATACCGTAATTTTGAGATACATAAGTGAACTAGACGAGGCACCGACTGTAACATAGATTGAAAGATTTCAAGAGATACCGTATATTTTGAGATAGATAAGTGAACTAGACGAGGCACCGACTATAACATAGATTAAAAGATTTCAAGAGATACCGTCTATTTTGAGATAGATAAGTGAACTAGACGAGGCACCGACTATAACGTAGATTGAAAGATTTCAAGAGATACCGTATATTTTGAGATAGATAAGTGAACTAGACGAGGCACCGACTATAACATAGATTAAAAGATTTCAAGAGATACCGTATATTTTGAGATAGATAAGTGAACTAGACGAGGCACCGACTATAACATAGATTAAAAGATTCCAAGCGATACCGTCTATTTTGAGATAGATAAGTGAACTAGACGAGGCACCGACTATAATATAGATTTAAAGATTCCAAGCGATACCGTCTATTTTGAGATAGATAAGTGAACTAGACGAGACACCGACTATAACGTAGATTAAAAGATTCCAAGCGATACCGTCTATTTTGAGATAGATAAGTGAACTAGACGAGACACCGACTATAACGTAGATTAAAAGATTCCAAGCGATACCGTCTATTTTGAGATAGATAAGTGAACTAGACGAGGCACCGACTATAACATAGATTAAAAGATTTCAAGAGATACCGTCTATTTTGAGATAGATAAGTGAACTAGACGAGGCACCGACTATAACATAGATTAAAAGATTTCAAGAGATACCTTATATTTTGAGATAGATAAGTGAACTAGACGAGGCACCGACTATAACATAGATTAAAAGATTTCAAGAGATACCGTATATTTTGAGATAGATAATTGAACTAGACGAGGCACCGACTATAACATAGATTAAAAGATTCCAAGCGATACCGTCTATTTTGAGATAGATAAGTGAACTAGACGAGGCACCGACTATAATATAGATTAAAAGATTCCAAGCGATACCGTCTATTTTGAGATAGATAAGTGAACTAGACGAGACACCGACTATAACGTAGATTAAAAGATTCCAAGCGATACCGTCTATTTTGAGATAGATAAGTGAACTAGACGAGGCACCGACTATAACATAGATTAAAAGATTTCAAGAGATACCGTATATTATGAGATAGATAAGTGAACTAGACGAGGCACCGACTATAACATAGATTAAAAGATTCCAAGCGATACCGTCTATTTTGAGATAGATAAGTGAACTAGACGAGGCACCGACTATAACATAGATTAAAAGATTTCAAGAGATAGCGTATATTTTGAGATAGATAAGTGAACTAGACGAGACACCGACTATAACATAGATTAAAAGATTCCAAGCGATACCGTCTATTTTGAGATAGATAAGTGAACTAGACGAGCCACCGACTATAACATAGATTAAAAGATTGCAAGCGATACCGTCTATTTTGAGATAGATAAGTGAACTAGACGAGGCACCGACTATAATATAGATTAAAAGATTCCAAGCGATACCGTCTATTTTGAGATAGATAAGTGAACTAGACGAGACACCGACTATAACGTAGATTAAAAGATTCCAAGCGATACCGTCTATTTTGAGATAGATAAGTGAACTAGACGAGGCACCGACTATAACATAGATTAAAAGATTTCAAGAGATACCGTATATTTTGAGATAGATAAGTGAACTAGACGAGGCACCGACTATAACATAGATTAAAAGATTCCAAGCGATACCGTCTATTTTGAGATAGATAAGTGAACTAGACGAGGCACCGACTATAATATAGATTAAAAGATTCCAAGCGATACCGTCTATTTTGAGATAGATAAGTGAACTAGACGAGACACCGACTATAACGTAGATTAAAAGATTCCAAGCGATACCGTCTATTTTGAGATAGATAAGTGAACTAGACGAGCCACCGACTATAACATTGATTAAAAGATTTCAAGAGATAGCGTATATTTTGAGATAGATAAGTGAACTAGACGAGACACCGACTATAACATAGATTAAAAGATTCCAAGCGATACCGTCTATTTTGAGATAGATAAGTGAACTAGACGAGGCACCGACTATAACATAGATTAAAAGATTCCAAGCGATACCGTCTATTTTGAGATAGATAAGTGAACTAGACGAGGCACCGACTATAACATAGATTAAAAGATTTCAAGAGATACCGTATATTTTGAGATAGATAAGAGAACTAGACGAGGCACCGACTATAACATAGATTAAAAGATTCCAAGCGATACCGTCTATTTTGAGATAGATAAGTGAACTAGACGAGTCACCGACTATAACATAGATTAAAAGATTCCAAGCGATACCGTCTATTTTGAGATAGATAAGTGAAGTAGGCGAGGCACCGACTATAACATAGATTAAAAGGTTTCAAGAGATACCGTCTATTTTGAGATAGAGAAGTGAACTAGGCGAGGCACCGACTGTAACATAGATTAAAAGATTTCAAGAGATACCGTCTATTTTGAGATAGATAAGTGAACTAGACGAGGCACCGACTATAACATAGATTAAAAGATTTCAAGAGATACCGTATATTTTGAGATAGATAAGTGAACTAGACGAGGCACCGACTATAACATAGATTGAAAGATTCCAATCGATACCTTCTATTTTGAGATAGATAAGTGAACTAGACGAGGCACCGACTATAACATAGATTAAAAGATTTCAAGAGATACCGTATATTTTGAGATAGATAAGTGAACTAGACGAGGCACCGACTGTAACATAGATTGAAAGATTCCAATCGATACCGTCTATTTTGAGATAGATAAGTGAACTAGACGAGGCACCGACTATAACATAGATTAAAAGATTTCAAGAGATACCGTCTATTTTGAGATAGATAAGTGAACTAGACGAGGCACCGACTATAACATAGATTGAAAGATTCCAATCGATACCGTATATTTTGAGATAGATAAGTGAACTAGACGAGGCAACAGACTATAACATAGATTGAAAGATTCCAAGCGATACCGTATATTTTGAGATAGATAAGTGAACTAGACGAGGCACCGACTATAACATAGATTAAAAGATTTCAAGAGATACCGTATATTTTGAGATAGATAAGTGAACTAGATGAGGCACCGACTGTAACATAGATTGAAAGATTCCAAGCGATACCGTATATTTTGAGATAGATAAGTGAACTAGACGAGGCACCGACTATAACATAGATTAAAAGATTCCAAGCGATACCGTATATTTTGAGATAGATAAGTGAACTAGACGAGGCACCGACTATAACATAGATTAATAGATTTCACGAGACACCGTCTATTTTGAGATAGATAAATCTCTTTCACGAAATGCCGATTACTTTGAAATAGATAAATAGAATGAGAGAAGAAGAGAGTGATATGTCGGACTTTCAATCATATCCAGAAATCTCCAGTGATAGGAAGCGGATAGCACTGTACACAAAATTAAAATGGTAAATTTGGCTCACTGGAGTTTGCATACATTGCAGCATCAGAGTTCCCGTCTGTTAAAACACAAGGGGCTTCTTGCATTGCTACGGAGAGACATCGAAACGGGAGGTACGATAAAATAGTGATGATAGACAAGTAAGTGCATAACAGATCTTTGGATGCCAGGGGAAGGAATGAACAAGTGACAACCAATAGATTGCAGGAGTGGGCTTTAGTGGCAACCTTTCATAATACCACAGTCTACTATATACAGTCACGAAGCGTGGGATTTTGTTTGCAAAGCTCGCGATAGTTGCTAGCCACTTGGAGCGCTGTGATTTCTAGGAACAATAGACTGTGCCACAGCCATCGTGATCTAATACAGGCCGTAAGGCAGACCATGTGACTCGCTTAACTCGATCACGAAGGGCGGCGTTTCAACCATATAAATTAGTTGGAATGCATAAACAGTAGCCTAAAATATGTTTCTCTAAAATGTAGTGTAATTGCATTAATAAAATTTAAAACAATTATTATGAGACACTTCAGACATAATTCAGTTGCGAGTTAAGATGTAATATTGTTTATGGTGTGAAAATTACGTTGTTCGTATGTGTAATACCTGCCTTTATTTCGATTAAATATTGCGAAATTCTTGTACATTCTTTTATGCACGATTCAATAATTTTCAGTTGCACCGCACGGATATTTAGATATGTTGAAATTATAGGTTATGTTTGCTGTACCAGTTGCCTCTTTCTGTCTAAATTTAGTGATCTCCAATGCTTTGCCATTCCTACGAAAATTATAGGTTATGTTTACTACATTTAACTTATATTCCTAAATTCGCAATCATACGTTATAATTAAGTATAATGTCATGTATGATACCCCGGACATTCAATTTTTCTGTATTTTAATACAACTTTTTTTTTTAATTTTGACCATTGTTTCATTAAAGATCGGACATCCTCTCTCCTTTCTTCGTGGAAGTTTTCTTCTTGTGAACTTTCTACCCGTGCTCAAGCAGGTAGGTTACACATTAAATGAGGAAGATCTCTTCCAACGAAATAGAGTTAGGAAATGATCCCAGGATGGAGGTAGCATTCCTTCTCTGAACCGCTATTCCAATGCGTTGACGAAGGAAATTGATACATCTAGGATCGCCGGTACAGGACTGTAGGCGTGTACCAATTTGGGTGAGTAGATCTTTAGCGTCCCTACACCACGGACCAAAGGTCTCAACTGCAAAAGCGACGAAGATGTAATTTGATGTTAACTGTTCATATTTGCGTCGTTAGCATGATACTACAATTGAGTACTGAATTATTGTATTTATCTACTACTTAAGAGACGAAGTAACACAATTGTACGTACACTAATTTCATAGGAGTGGTATGGTAAATGTTTTGTCTAAAATTAAGGAAGGTAGATGTACTAAATTGAAATCACAATATAAATTCTTTATTATTAAACCTCAAAATAGCTTCCATTCTAAATTTGAAATGTTGACGCGAACAGATTATGTTAACACGTAAAATTCTCTTCACATTAAAATAACACAATTTTGTAATTATTTCTGTAACATATTAAGAATTAAACGGAACTTATGGACACATTACACTAAAAAAAACTTAGAAATGATAAGCAATAAAGTTATAATATAATATTTCACTGAGCTCCATACACTGAAATAGAAAACCCGAACAAACATTACGGCCTGGTCTAGATGGAAAAGGCATTGACTGTGCCGTATTTCGCATTTTTGTGAAAAGCTATGTAAACTGTGAAATGTTCGTTATCGGTTGTAATAAATGTAAATGGCTAAAATACGATAATTTGAATAATAATATGGGACAAAGAGACGTTTGTAGTACTATAAATTGTAAGAAAAAAATAGGTTAGAGCTATCCTTCTTCCGAAAGATCCAGGAAGGTGAGTTTATAGAATATAATATATATTTTATGAAAATAATATATAAACCTTATGTATTTATATTTCAATAGTGGAAGGAAGGTGTTGATTTTTTCAAAAGAACACGATATCGAAAGCACAATGCATTTTATGGTCTGCTAGGGAAAGAGTCTGTGATGAGGCGATAGTAGCGATCCTGGTGGTGAGCAACTATCTATGGATGCATATTTCAACATTTTATGTTTGCATATTTAGTAAGTATTAAGGTTCGTGACTGTATATACTAGACTGTGACAATACCTTTAATATCTTTCGGATTCTTCGTTCGACTTCACAGCAAGTTACAGCTGGGTCGTTGCTTTTAAGAAACGACACATTCGTGCACTGCACAATAGGCAATAACATCTTCGGGAAAACATTACCTAAAGTGTTTTTGTGTACGTTAGAACTTGGAGGTAAATTTGGGCCTAGAGTAAATTTAATGTAAAGGCTGGTTCACAATGAACCGGGAACGGAAACGACGAGAACGAGAACGAAATATTGTTGAAATAAATGTACTTAAATGTGAGCATTATTCTGTAGACTTAGTCGTAATTGGGGTTTTAGAAGTCATTAATGGAGAATCATTCGATTCGTAGTTCTTTATTTTTAAGAATAAACATTTTATCGTTTGATAAGTTTGAGATAAGTTATGGCGACGCTGCTTTCGTACTGCAGTAATGAAATATGTTTATTATGAGAGAGATGGAAAGTTATCGGCAAGGAGACAGGTGAGTTGTTGCACCTGGAATTAACAGACGTAAGATCAGCAGTGGTCACAATAGGGGTAGAAAAGAAGAATTGCTCATATTGAGGATCACAGAGTAGTTCAGTACAAATCGGCTTTCGCGCCTGCCGATTATGCTAGCCAGCTAAACAGGCCTCACCACCCGACGCATTTCTGCAAAATGTAATCCTCATACTACACTGGTGGTGGAGGTGGTGGTAGTAGTAGTGGTGGTCTTCCGTATGTCATATCTATACTTTGAGTCTTATTTGTTTGCGTCAGAAGTGAAGAAGAATAAGGGGCTTCGGTACCCCCAAGAAATACTTTCAGAACTTTGGAGTTGTGCACCACAACTTCAGCTCCGCCATGATTTGTAATTGGTAAGATGGCTTCCTGGCAATTAGATACCAAGATCTCTCTTTCTGCCCAGTAGCTCCGTATGGAATTGATTTGGAAATATATTCCAACAAAGTGACGACGAGGAAAAGATTTGGATAATCATAGACTGACGGGAGAAAGAATAATTAGCTTGAGGCTATAGTGGTACAGACAGACTAATGCCATATCAGGCACAGATCCTTGTTTTAGAAACTAATAAACTAGTAGTATAAGAAAATAGGGCTAACTGTGTGACAGTTTCTTATAGTAGGCTATACGAAGAATTGGAAATGCATAGAGGACGTGAAGATACAGCCCGCATTTCACGAGAAGATCCGAGCAAGGAATGCGAGTTTTTCCCCCCTACTCTTATAACCTGAACCGGCCGGCCATTGACCGAGCCTTGTTCGTACCAGCCGGCCAATGATATCACTCCCATCCACCTGCTCCTTAAAGAACGCCGAGTCACAGGCTTACTCTACTCTTACCCCGCATGGACCATCACTCCTCGCAGGGATCTTCTCCTGAAATTTTCTTGTTGCTTTATAGAGGGGTTCCTGGATTGATACAGACGGCGCAGAAGTAATGTAGAAATGATATTGTGATATGTTATGGTCGAATTGAAATATGTTCTACAAAACTGGTATAAACCAAAGAACAAAAGTGTTAAGTAGATGTCACATACAGTGGAAGCTCTTAGGTTCGACAGAAAACAAGTTCGACATCCTATAGTTCGATTGCTTACGTAGGAGAATTAAACACGTCCTTATGCGGACACTAAGAAATGAAATTTCCATTTGTATGGGAAATGGTTCTGCCTTTTGTAGTGATACTTTTGTTAAAGGAAAATATAATATTTTATTGATTAGGACATTCATATTTAATCACCGATTTTAAATTAATGAACTCTTCTTTTTATATTTGAGAATTGTGCCGTTTGTGAGACGGAACTGTCGAAACCCACTGTGGTACTAGAAGCGCATACACAAGTCTCGGGGCGGGCAGGAAATGCAAGTACAGTACTGTATTCGTTGATGGATAACCAATAAGAATTTGTGTTCATTTCACCTGCCACACCCACTACCCTTATTGGATTGAACTTTCAATTCTGTTCATTCAAACTTAGGAGAGTCCACTGTACTTTCTAATTATATAAACTTAATCATGTTGCAAATGACACTAGGATGTATATTTTTGTAATTTATTCTTTATGAGATAAACCTAATTTCTGAGATGAGATTTCTTTGGAGAGAAAGCGAGTCAAACGCTGTGAAACAAAAGTCTCCGACGGCCGTTTTAAGAAAGGTTTACGTGTTGTTACTACGGCAATGTGTACGTTGCTATGCTACCGCGTAAATAAAATTGATGTTTATAGTTTTCCACCTATTTACACCAGAAATGGAGCTGCTTTCGGGCAGTGCGTCTTCTGTGTAGTGTTTCGACGTTGGATAGGACAGACTGATGAGTGAAATTGTATTGTTCAGGAGCTTTTTGATGGGATAGGTTCTTAGGAGTACTGAATACAAAAACGTTAAATTTAACTGCAATTTATCGTGTCTCACTGCACGAATATCTAAGCAGAATAACTGGACGATCACTTAGAGATTTATTGAATGTTCTAGAGTCAGAGAAACTGTGCAATAACTCGATCCTTGAGACAGATCGATAGGCTCTATTATGCGTTACATGTCCTCAGACATTTCTTTAAATGACTCTGTATCGTTGGACATTTGCAGTGTATCTTGGAGAGCGGGAAGGAGAGAGAGACTTTCTATATCAACATATCTTGGGACTTAGAGATACATCCTCTTAATAATAAATTATCTTGACACTGTCTGTCTAAATTGAAAGATCACATACCTTGAGACAGACAGATCCAATTTATGACTTAAATTTTGTCAAATCTAACGATGAGAGAAATTATTTTCAA
This sequence comes from Periplaneta americana, assembly GCF_040183065.1. Lineage (NCBI taxonomy): Eukaryota > Metazoa > Arthropoda > Insecta > Blattodea > Blattidae > Periplaneta > Periplaneta americana. Next base: position 4,415,082 of record NC_091122.1, read on the forward strand.
GGTAATATGTAAGGAAGTTTTACACTGTCCCAAACTTGTCGATGTATAAGGCTTAAAGTTTTTCTTATACATTAAGGATTGCCAAGGACTCCTGCTCTAACATGTTTTTTTTTTTTCACTGAAGATGTGCAAGTTTTGAAAACAATGGAAGATTCTTAAGCTGAATTTGGCAAGCGCTGTTAAAAGAGTGATGGAATTCAGTATGAAATTTCATGCTACCATTTATCATTAATAGCAGAGAGAGATTCGGCGAAATCAAGCGGGGAAAAAGCCGTACGAATGTGACACAAGTCAGAAGAGCTTCTAACGCTTCAGCTCGTATGTGTAGACTGCAGAGAAGTGGAAGATTTATTGGACACAGATTCTAGTTTTAATAACCGATATCTTCAGACCTTCATAGAGAATTATTTCATGCTAATTAAATTCGTATGCAGTAAAAAGTGTAAATATGCCTTATATACACATCTGGGCCATATGTAGTAGAATTCAAAGAAATAAAGACCTCGATCAAGGAGTCCCAGCATCCTGTTGCAAATTCGCTTCTCAACTGACAAGTTAGTTACTGCTCCAGTATTCGAGATTTCAAAGAATGTGACGAGAGTGATTAATTTGAGATTCATAATTAGATTTCACGATGCACCGATTACTTCGAGATGCATAAATATATTCCAGGTGGCACTGATTACTTTGAGAAAGAAAAATAGATAACACGATGCATCGATTACTTTGAGATAAATACATTTCACAAGGCACCGATTACTTTGAGATAGATAAGTAGATTACACGAGGCATCGATTAATTTGATAGATAAATAGATTACACAATGCACCGATTACTTTGAGATAGATTTCACAAGGCACCGATTACTTTGAGATAGATAAGTGGATTACACGAGGCATCGATTACTTTGAGATAAATAGATTTCACAAGGCACCGATTACTGTGAGATAGATAAGTAGATTAAACGAGGCATCGATTACTTTGAGATAAATAGATTTCACAAGGCACCGATTACTTTGAGATAGATAAGTAGATTACACGATGCATCGATTACTTTGAGATAGATTTCACAAGGCACCGATTACTTTGAGATAGATAAGTAGATTACACGAGGCATCGATTACTTTGAGATAAATAGATTTCACAAGGCACCGATTACTTTGAGATAGATAAGTAGATTACACGAGGCATCGATTAATTTGATAGATAAATAGATTACACAATGCACCGATTACTTTGAGATAGATAAGTAGATTAAACGAGGCATCGATTACTTTGAGATAAATAGATTTCACAAGGCACCGATTACTTTGAGATAGATAAGTAGATTAAACGAGGCATCGATTACTTTGAGATAAATAGATTTCACAAGGCACCGATTACTTTGAGATAGATAAGTAGATTACACGATGCATCGATTACTTTGAGATAAATAGATTTCACAAGGCTCCGATTACTTTGAGATAGATAAGTAGATTACACGATGCATCGATTACTTTGAGATAAATAGATTTCACAAGGCACCGATTACTTTGAGATAGATAAGTAGATTACACGAGGCATCGATTAATTTGATAGATAAATAGATTACACAATGCACCGATTACTTTGAGATAGATAAGTAGATTACACGAGGCATCGATTACTTTGACACAATGCACCGATTACTTTGAGATAGATAAGTAGATTACACGATGCATCGATTACTTTGAGATAAATAGATTTCACAAGGCACCGATTACTTTGAGATAGATAAGTAGATTACACGATGCATCGATTACTTTGAGATAAATAGATTTCACAAGGCACCGATTACTTTGAGATAGATAAGTAGATTACACGAGGCATCGATTAATTTGATAGATAAATAGATTACACAATGCACCGATTACTTTGAGATAGATAAGTAGATTACACGAGGCATCGATTACTTTGACACAATGCACCGATTACTTTGAGATAGATAAGTAGATTACACGATGCATCGATTACTTTGAGATAAATAGATTTCACAAGGCACCGATTACTTTGGGATAGATAAGTAGATTACACGATGCATCGATTACTTTGAGATAAATAGATTTCACAAGGCACCGATTACTTTGAGATAGATAGATAAGTAGATTACACGAGGCATCGATTAATTTGATAGATAAATAGATTACACAATGCATCGATCAATTTAATTTAGATTTCACAAGGCACCGATTACTTTGAGATAGATTTCACAAGGCACCGATTACTGTGAGATAGATAAAGAGATTACACGATGCATCGATTACTTTGAGATAAATAGATTTCACAAGGCACCGATTACTTTGAGATAGATAAGAAGATTACACGATGCATCGATTACTTTGAGATAAATAGATTTCACAAGGCACCGATTACTTTGAGATAGATAAGTAGATTACACGATGCATCGATTACTTTGAGATAAATAGATTTCACAAGGCACCGATTACTTTGAGATAGATAAGTAGATTACACGATGCATCGATTACTTTGAGATAAATAGATTTCACAAGGCTCCGATTACTTTGAGATAGATAAGTAGATTACACGATGCATCGATTACTTTGAGATAAATAGATTTCACAAGGCACCGATTACTTTGAGATAGATAAGTAGATTACACGATGCATCGATTACTTTGAGATAAATAGATTTCACAAGGCACCGATTACTTTGAGATATATAAGTAGATTACACGAGGCATCGATTAATTTGATAGATAAATAGATTACACATTGCATCGATTACTTTGAGATAGATTTCACAAGGCACCGATTACTTTGAGATAGATTTCACAAGGCACCGATTACTGTAAGTTAGATAAAGAGATTACACGATGCATCGATTACTTTGAGATAAATAGATTTCACAAGGCACCGATTACTTTGAGATAGATAAGTAGATTACACGAGGCATCGATTAATTTGATAGATAAATAGATTACACAATGCACCGATAACTTTGAGACTGATAAGTAGATTACTCGAAGCATCGATTACTTTGAGATAAATAGATTTCACAAGGCACCGATTACTTTGAGATAGATAAGTAGATTACACGATGCATCGATTACTTTGAGATAAATATATTTCACAAGGCAGCGATTACTTTGAGATAGATAAGTAGATTACACGATGCATGGATTACTTTGAGATAAATAGATTTCACAAGGCACCGATTACTTTGAGATATATAAGTAGATTACACGATGCATCGATTACTTTGAGATAAATAGATTTTACAAGGCACCGATTACTTTGAGATAGATAAGTAGATTACACGACGCATCGATTACTTTGAGATAAATAGATTTCACAAGGCACCGATTACTTTGAGATAGATAAGTAGATTACACGATGCATCGATTACTTTGAGATAAATAGATTTCACAAAGCACCGATTACTTTGAGATAGATAAGTAGATTACACGAGGCATCGATTAATTTGATAGATAAATAGATTACACAATGCATCGATTACTTTGAGATAGATTTCACAAGGCACCGATTACTTTGAGATAGATTTCACAAGGCACCGATTACTGTGAGATAGATAAAGAGATTACACGATGCATCGATTACTTTGAGATAAATAGATTTCACAAGGCACCGATTACTTTGAGATAGATAAGTAGATTACACGATGCATCGATTACTTTGAGATAAATAGATTTCACAAGGCACCGATTACTTTGAGATAGATAAGTAGATTACACGATGCATCGATTACTTTGAGATAAATGGATTTCAGAAGGCACCGATTACTTTGAGATAGATAAGTAGATTACACGATGCATCGATTACTTTGAATTAAATAGATTTCACAAGGCACCGATTACTTTGAGATAGATAAGTAGATTACACGAGGCATCGATTAATTTGATAGATAAATTGATTACACAATGCATCGATTACTTTGAGATAGATTTCACAAGGCACCGATTACTTTGAGATAGATTTCATAAGGCACCGATTACTGTGAGATAGATAAAGAGATTACACGATGCATCGATTACTTTGAGATAAATAGATTTCACAAGGCACCGATTACTTTGAGATAGATAAGTAGATTACACGATGCATCGATTACTTTGAGATAAATAGATTTCACAAGGACCGACTACTATAAGATAGATAAATAGATTACACGATGCATCGATTACTTTGATATAAATAGATTTCACAAGACACCGATTACTTTGAGATAGATAAGTAGATTACACGAGGCATCGATTAATTTGATAGATAAAAAGATTACACAATGCATCGATTACTATGAGATAGATTTCACAAGGCACCGATTACTTTGAGATAGATTTCACAAGGCACCGATTACTGTGAGATAGATAAATAGATTACACGAGGCATCGATTAATAAGGCACCGATTACTGTGTGATAGATAAACAGATTTTACGAGGCATCGGTCACTTTGAGATAAATTGATTTCCTGCGGTACCGATTAGGACGCAATAGAGAGACGGGATAACACAAGCGGCGTCTAAAATGGTAATAGGATTCATTTTCATACCGTCAAATACAGGACGGCAAGAGATCAAACAGATACAAAGGTTACGAGCGGCAAGCCTCGCTTTCTCTACTGGCCTATCGATTAAAGTACGAGTGTTTGTGACTTTTCAGAATCTGTTCAGAATGAATACCAGGAGGTAGATAAATAGATTGGACGATAGCCTACACCGACTATTTTTGAGATGGATAAACCTACTGAACGCGGCAAATCCTATTCTTAAACAGATAAATAGATAGCAAGGGATACAGACTACTTGGAGGTAGATGAATAAATTGCAGAGGAGAATCATTTGAGATCGATGAATACATTGTATAAGACAGTCTAATTGTAGATGGTTAACCCTCCAGTACTCGCGCGGCGTACATTTGTCATCCACTGTTGTTTATTACGTCATCACATCTCCGATATCAATGTTGATAGCGTGTATAGTTTAGCTCCGATGTCTGGAGTATTTGGATGTAATTGTGACTACTTTCTGCGTAGTAATATGTATGTTTTAGAGTGGATTACAATTGTAATCCGCGCGACAGCTGACGTCAGTGTTTTTAACAAGCGCGTATTTTCGGTTTTCTTATTTGTAATTTGATTTATTGCTATAAGCCATTCATAAGACATTTTTACACGTATTTTCTATTGTCGCAGTGATTATTTTATCCCGCAATATAAATGATTACGTGGACATATTTGATAATACAGATCAATGACTTTTTTCCACATGAAACAGACATGAATTTGAACCCAGTAGTCACTTAAATTTTAGGAATAGAAAATTATAACTCTAGAGTCTAGCTTATAAAAACCAAAAATTAAGCCTATCCATAATAACAATAGGGTTTTTAATTACATTCATTGCATCACAAAACCACTCATAATAATTATAATGTATTGACATCATTGATTTAAATATTAAATTTCAAATAGTTACACTGTTATATGATAAAGAGTTTAATAGAATCAGTAATGTAATGCTACTATTATATATGTTTTTAAATTACATTCATTCGATTCGTAGAGTTGCTGATTTTTAGAGATAATCAGTTTAGCGTTTGATACGTTTGAGATATGGCAACGCTGCTTTCGTACTGCAGTAATGAAATGTGTTTAATATGAGAGAGAAAGTTATTAGCAAGGAGACAGGTGAGTTGTTGCACCTGGAATTATCAGACGTAATACCTGCCATAGAGCTAGAGATGAAGAATTGCCCATTATAAGAATCCCAGACCAGTTCAGTACAAGTCGCATTTCTGCAATATGTGGTCCTCATATTACACTGGTGGTGGCGGTGTGCCGTATGTCATATCTATACTTTGAGTCTTCTTTGTTTGCATTAGAATTGAAGAAGAATAAGGGTTTTCAGTGCCCCCAAGAAATACGTTCAGAACTTTGGAGTCGTGCACCACAACTTCAGCTCCGCCATGATTTGTAATTGGTAAGACAGCTTCCTGGCAACCAGATACCAAGACCTCTCTCTCTGCCCAGTAGCTCCGTATGGAATTGATTTGGAAATATATTCCAACAAAGTGGCGACGAGGGAAATATGTGGATAATCATAGACTGACGGGAGAAAGAATTGTCAGCCTGAGGCTACAGTGGTGCAGACAGACTAATGCCATATCAGACACAGATCCTTGTTTTAGAAACTAGTAAACTAGTAGTATAAGAAAATAGGGCTAATGGTGTGACAGTTTCTTATAGTAGGCTATACGAAGAATTGGAAATGCTTAGAGGGCGTGAAGATATGGTCAGAGATTCATGGAGATTTATTTTAAGTTAATTAACGAGTATGCAATAAGAAGAAAATGCAAATAGATCTGCTGTCGGATATGTTTAGTGTAGGAACCTGACATTCTGCTGAATTCGTTGAATGTCAACTAAGGGTGTACACCAGGGGTCGTCAGCAGAGAGCACGCTGGGGCTAGCCTTTCTTACCATAGTGCACTGCGTAGCTGCTAGCGGGTATGCTCTCTATCTCTCCCTGTTGCACGACGGTGTACATGGGACGGCACCGCGTGCCCGTTGCACATTTCAACGAGTGTTGACGACCACTGGTGTACACCTTCTAGAACGCAAACTAGGCACGCTATTGAGAGACTGTTCACTTCGAGAGATTCGGTTAAAACAACAGAATTTGTTGTGGACGATAAGAATTTGCGTTATAGAACTAAATTGAAGAAGACCATAACGTAGTGGTCACTGGTGGACTGAAACCCAGGTAAAGAGACCAAGGATTTTTGAGGAGATAGACTGTAGATATATTTCTAATAGAAGGCTTCAGGGAAAGGATTGGCCGTTCCTCATTTAGGCCTGTATTGGTGTTTGACAATGGACAACTGCTTCAATTTAAAGCATTGTCAAATAAAATATGAGTAGTAAGTTTTACTATTAGTATTGATGCTGTTACTTCTATCAACACCAAATAAACACCAGCATCCCTTCCTTGATGTAGGAGAAAGACAGAAAGATGTATATTCCCTACGTATTGAGCTTCGTGACTGTATATACTAGACTGTGCAGGAACTTTACTTCCTTATTATAAAGGGGTAGAATGACGCTTATCATTGCGGTATTCCTTTTAGTTCCCGAACTCAAGCGGGGAAAAAGCATACCAAGGTGACACATGTCCGAAGTGCTCCACGTCTTCAGCAACGTATGTGTGGACTGCAGAGAAGTAAAAGACATTGGACACAGATGCTAGTTTTAGTAACCAACATCGTCAGTGTTTCATGGAAATTTATTTTAGTAACGCCTATGCAAAAAGAAAAAAAAAAAGTAAAAGGAAGTGTTGTAAGATTTGATTAGCATAGGAACCTGACATTCTACTGTAGGCGTTGAATAACAACTACTAAATACCTAGGTTTGGGATGTACACCTTCTAGAACGCAATCTAGGCACGCTGTTGAGAGACTGTTCACTTCGAGAGATTCGATTAAAACAACAGAATTCGTTGTGGGCGATAAGAATTTACGTTATACAACTAAATTAAAGAAGATCATAACGTAGTGGTCATTGGTGGACTGAAACCCAACTAAGGAGACCAAAGACTTCGGAGGGCGATAGACAGTAGATATGTTTCTAATAGAAAACTTCAGGGTAAGGATTGGCCGTTCCTCATTTAGGCCTATATTGGTGTTTGACAATGGTTAACTGCTGAAATTTAAAGCATTGCCAAATAAAATATGAGTAGTAAGTTTTATTACTAGTATTGATGTTGCTACTTCTATCACCACCAAATAAACACCAGCATCCCTTCCTTGATGTAACAGAAAGACAGAAAGATGTATATTCCCTACGTATTGAGCTTCGTGACTGTATATACTAGACTGTGCAGGAACTGTACTTCCCTATTATGAAGCGGTAGAAGGCCGCTTATCGTTGCGGTATTCCTTTTGGTTCGCGAAATCAAGCGGGGAAAAAGCATACCAAGGTGACACACGTCTGAAGCGCTTCACTTCTTCAGCAACGTATTATGTGTAGACCAGGGGCGGCTCGTCCATAAGAGCTGCGGAGCTGCAGCACTCCCTGCTTTGACAGGAAAATAAGAATAATATTTATTTTAATTTGTAGAAGAATTGTTATAGCTTTTATTGGTAAATTGCTTTATATTTCATCTGGCCGGGAATATGTACTATTATCTTATGCATTATCATTTTGAGCGGCGACTGTACTGGAATTGACACTGCATTCAAAGTCGTCCTGGGATCTGCAGGGTGGGACAGCTCGTAACAGTGTGTGTCTTGCTAGGTCAGGGGGTAGAGAGGTGAAGGGAAGCAGAGGGAAACTGCCGCTGCTTAAAACCCATATTTCGCTGCAGTGGCTTGCAGAGCCAGACGGCAAGGGAAGATCTTTCCTCTCCTCCCACACCGCTATTGTAATGCTACGTCAAATGGATTCTCTATTCCCTTGAAACTTAATGACAAAATTTTTATGTTCTTTTCACATACTTATTGTTGTAGAATCTTATCGAGTTAATATAACGAAATTACTATTCTCTTTTGCCTTACTATTACGTATATATCCAGCCTCCAGCAGAACCTAATATTTGCCTTAACTCAAAATAATTGCACGAGTATAATCCTTTTGATATAGCACGTAAAATACGAAAGAGACTTCTTTTCCAGTTTTAGAATATTGTTGACCATCAGTATATCTGAGTGTTGCTTTGGTGTGAGGTTTTAGTACCGTAACTTAACCAGTGCAAATGTGCAGGCATGAGTGTGTGTGAATTACAGACTATTAATTTTATTTTTCTCAACTTTCCCTTGTGGAGAAAATTGATGTAATGAAGTGAAATTAAAGGGTCGTTCGTTACCCGACTTAAATCTTACTCAAGCTTCATCCAGCCGAAATAGTGCATATATGTAAGGAAGTATAACAATGAAATTTACGCAAAGCATTTGTGATTACGTGGATGTGAACAAAAAAAAAAAAAAAAAAATCTGTATTTTGTTTTCCTTGCCTCCTCTTCGGTGGTGATGCTGCATGGACTAGGAGTGGTGTGACAGATTTAGGACATTTGCCCCTAAAAAGCAAAATGCACGAATCTTCGCAGTCTCACCTGAAAAATGTTGTTTCATTGGCTATGTTAGGCAAAACTAATATTGCTGTGCAATTAAGTGAAACGAACAGAACAAACATTCTCAAATATAATCAAGAAGTGAGAAAAAATCGTGAAATTATTTTAGAAAATATTGATTGTATCAAATTTTGTGGCCAATATGAACTTCCTCTTAGGGGAAACGATGGAAAAACGATTCGAAGGACTCTGGTGCATTTCGTGGGTTGCTACAGTTCGTGAGTAATCTAAACGAGCCTCTCAAAAATCATTTGGAACGTGCCACTGTTGAATGGTAATTCTAAGAAAATTCAGAATGAACTGGTAGATTGCAAGTTGAGTGTCTGCCGATCTGAAATTCAGACTGAAATCGATGGTATTAATTTTTTTTTTTAGTGATTAGCAAGTTATGCCACAGAGATATCCCAACTAAGACAGGAAGTTTTGGTTTTTCGATATGTAGTGCATTTATTTTTGTGCTATACTTATTAGTAATGGTATCAAGAAGTGAAATTTGTATGTACCAAAATCTACTGCAGCTCACCCAATCCACAAGTTCACGAGCCGCCACTGGACTGGACCTACCACAAGATAGATAAATAGACTGTGAGACACTGTCTATCTTGAGACAAATAATAGAATTTGTGGCCTTGTCTATTTTGAGATAGCTAAATAGACTGGACCTACCACGAGACAGATAAGCTTAAATAGACTGTGAGACACTGTCTGTCTTGAAACAAATAATAGAATTTGTGGCCCTATCAATTTTTTGATAGCTAAATAGACTGGACCTACCAGAGACGGATAAATAACTGTGAGACACTGTCTATCTTGAGACAGATAATAGAATTTGTGGCCCTGTCTATTTTGAGACAGCTAAATAGACAGGACCTAGCAGAGACAGATAAATACACTGTGAGACACTGTCTGTCTTGAGACAAATAATAGAATTTGTGGCCCTGTCTATTTTGAGATAGCTAAATCGACCGGACCTACCAGAGACAGATAAATAGACTGTGAGACACTGTCTGTCTTGAGACAAATAATAGAATTTGTGGCCCTGCCTATTTTGAGATTGCTAAATAGACTGGACCTACCAAAGACAGCTAATAGACTGTGAGACACTGTCTGTCTTGAGACAAATAATAGAGTTTGTGGCCCTGTCTATTTTGAGATTGCTAAATAGACTGGACCTACCAGAGACAGATAAATAGACTGTGAGACACTGTCAGTCTTGAGACAAATAATAGAATTTGTGGCCCTGCCTATTTTGAGATTGCTAAACAGACTGGACCTACCAGAGACAGATAAATAGACTGTGAGACACTGTCTGTCTTGAGACAAATAATAGAATTTGTGGCCCTGTGTATTTTGAGATTGCTAAATAGACTGAACCTACCAGAGACAGATAAATAGACTGTGAGACACTGTCTGTCTTGAGACAAATAATAGAATTTGTGGCTGTCTATTTTGAGACTGCTAAATAGGCTGTAAGTCAGGACCTACCACGAGACAGATCAATAGACTGTGAGACACTGTCTGTCTTGAGAAAAATAATAGAATTTGTGGGCCTGTCTATTTTGAGATTGCTAAATAGACTGGACCTACCAAAGACAGATAAATAGACTGTGAGACACTGTCTATCTTGAGAAAAATAATAGAATTTGTGGCCCTGTCTATTTTGAGATTGCTAAATAGACTGGACATACCACGAGACAGATAAATAGACTTTGAGACATGTCTGTTTTGAGACAAATAATAGAATTTGTGGCCCTGTCTATTTTGAGATTGCTAAATAGACTGGACCTACCACGAGACAGATAAATAGACTTTGAGACATGTCTGTCTTGAGACAAATAATAGAATTTGTGGCCCTGTCTATTTTGAGATTGCTAAATAGACTGGACCTACCATAGACAGTTAAATAGACTGTGAGACACTGTCTGTCTTGAGAAAAATAATGTAATTTGTGGCCCTGTCTATTTTGAGTTTGCTAAGTAGACTGGACTTACCAAAGACAGATAAATAGACTGTGAGACACTGTCTGTCTTGAGAAAAATAATAGAATTTGTGTCCCTGTCTATTTTGAGATTGCTAAATAGACTGAACCTACCACGAGACAGATCAATAAACTGTGAGACACTGTCTATCTTGAGACAGATAATAGAATTTGTGGCTGTCTATTTTGAGACTGCTAAATAGACTGGGAGTCAGGACCTACCACGAGACACTGTCTATCTTGAGACAGATAATAGAATTTGTGGCCCTGTCTATTTTGAGACTGCAAAATAGACTGTAAGTCAGGACCTACCACGAGACAGATAAATAGACTCTAAACCATTGTCGTATCTTGAGACAGGTAAACATATTTTCAACCAATGTCATATCATGGGCGGGGAACAAAAAATTATTCTTCACTAAATACTGCTTAAGAATAGATGTGGGGCTCCCTGCGCTATGCAATAATTTAGAATTCATATTTCGTTTTCATATGTTTGTCTAAACATAGATAACTTATGTAATGTAAGGTGTTGCAATTAGGATTAAGTGGTACTTTTCCTTAGAGATAAATAGGCTTATTCCACAGTCTAGTACATAGTAACGAATGTTGAGGTGATTTTTTTTTTTTTTGCATTTCTCGCGATATAGCGCTCCAAGCGGCTAACAACTAGGAGTACTAGAAACAACAGACTGTGCCGTATTTCGCACTGTTCTGAAGAAAACTTGTGTAAACTGTGAAATGTTGTAATAAATACAATAATAGGCATAATATGGGATAAGGAGGAGACGTTTGTACTACTATAAATTTTAGCAACAGTAAGAAAAAGAGGCCAGAGTTAGCCTTCTTTCGAAAGATGCAGCAAAGTGAGTTTATAAAAATTACTACACGGTATACTTCATTAAAATAATAAATGAACTATATCTATTTAATATTTCAATAATAGAAGAAATGTATTAATTTTTCCAAGAGAACAGGATAACGGAAATATAATACATTTTGTGGTTAGGTAGGGAAGGTGTCTGAGATGAGGCTATCGTAGCGATACTAGTGGTGAGCAACTAGCAAGTTAAATTCTTATTGGATGCATATTCCCTACGTATTGAGCTTATACCGTGAACCACTGCCTTACCTGGAGGCAAAAATTGACCGTGAGGCAGGTAAACCGACTGGGAAGAAAAATATTATCTTGAAACATAAATAGACTGTGACCCATTTTCTTATCTTGAGACAAATTGATTGAGAATTACTATCTTATCGTCAGATAGAGAAATAGACTGGGAATCACAGTCTTGAAACAGACTGGGAGACAAGGATCCGACTAATTGAGAAACTGCGCATTTAGGTTGAGCAGTATACTTTAATGTACAAGGGCGAATCCCGGACCATAAAGATACTGCAAGAGATAGCGTCTGTTCTGATAGAAATAGATTTGTTGTCTCATGGGTATGTTGAGTAATCTGTGTACCATTGTCCTGAATGCAGCATGTTTGTGTTGTGTGGGGTGATTAGATGTGTTGTGTATGTGTGGGGGTGGTGGTGGTTGGTTGTCTGTATATTTTGAAGGTGTATTTGTTGTCAACTTTTGTTATGGTGATGCCTAGGAAATTTATGGAGTTATTGTTTTCAAGTTCCAGTGCGTATTGGAGTGTTGGGTGTATTTTGTTTATATATTGGTGTAGTTTGTGTATTTGTCGTTTGTTTCCTTAGTATAGTAATGGGTATGTCGTCTACGTATCTGTGCCAGTATATTCAACATGAATTATTTAGAGATAGGTTCACAAACACAGACTACCTAGATATGAAAAAGTAAGAAGAATTTCACAATTTGTGGAAGGTTTAAGCCACCATTTACCTGCTGTGAGACGCAATGTAAGGAAAAAATCACACAAGGGACCGCCTTTATGTTGACGGAATGCCGTGTATGAACATCTGGACCAGATTTAGAAAAGTTCAAGAACATTAGACAAATAGTCAGGGACTTCCAGCCACGTATTGGAGATGGTTTGTGGACTCAGTATTTTATACTTCACAGAATCTGATGTGAGTGATTACTTTGAGATAGACGAATAGATTGGACGAGGCACTCAGGACTTTGAGATAGACGAATAGATTGCACGAGGCACCCAGGACATTGAGACAGAGGAATTGATTGCAGGAAGTACCATCTAATTTGGGATAAGATATACGAATGGATTGCACGAGGCACCCAGGACTTTGAGATAGACGAATAGATTGCATGAGGCCCCCAGGACTTTGAGACAGATGAATTGATTGCACGAAGTACTGTCTATTTTGGGATGAGATAGACGAATGGATTGCACGAGGCATCCAGGACTTTGAGATAGATAAATTGATTGTACGAAGTACTGTCTATTTTGGGATGAGGTAGACGAATGGATTGCACGAGGCACCCAGGACTTTGAGATAGATGAATTGATTTCACGAAGTACTGTCTATTTTGGGATGAGATACACGAATGGATTGCACGAGGCACCCTGGACTTTGAGATAGATAAATTGATTGTACGAAGTACTGTCTATTTTGGGATGAGATACACGAATAGATTGCACGATGCACCCAGACTTTGAGATAGATAAATTAATTGCACGAAGTACTGTCTATTTTGGGATACATAAATCTGCTGCACGAAGGACCGAATACTTCGACTTAGATGAATACATTGCCTGAGGCATCGTAGATATTGAGATAGTTGAATCTACTGAATGAACCAGCAATTACTTTGAGGTAGGTAAATTGACTGCACATGGCACAGATTATCTAGATTTGAAAAGTAATAGGAACTTTAGTATTAATGCAAGATTTAGCCGCCATTTATATCCAGTGATAACTTGTACTCCACTCCGTGTTACATGGAGGCGAACGCAATGCAGGGAGACAATCACAGAAAGACCGTCATTACTTTGACCGGAATGCCGTGTACGAACAAGAGATGAAACATATAAAAAAGATACTCAAAGATTCTCAGCCACATATAGGGGACTCGTCTGTCGACTAGCACGTTATTTTGGTACTTCACAGAATATGGTGTGAGTGATTACTTTGAGGTAGGTAAAGGGATTGCACGAGGCACCGAGTATTTTGAGATTGGTAAAGAGATTTCACGAGACACCGTCTATTTTGAGGTAGATAAATTGAACTGGATGAGCTACAGAACATGTTGTAGATTAAAAGATTTCACGAGACACCGTCTATTTCGAGGTAGATAAATCTCCTGCACGAAATACCGATTACTCTGAAATAGATAAATACAGTGAGAGAAGAAGAGAGTGATATGTCGGACTTTCAACCAAGTCCAGAAAACTCCAGTGGTAGGAAGCGGATACTACTGTACACAAAATTAAAAGAGGTAAATTTGGCTCACTGGAGTTTGCATAAGTTACAATGCAGCATCAGAGTTCCCGTCTGTTAAAACACAAGGGGCTTCTTGCATTGCGACGGTGAGACATCGAAACGGGAGGTACGATAAAATGGTGATGATAGACAAGTGAGTGTATAACAGATCTGTCGAGGGCAGGGGAAGGAATGAGCAAGTGACAACCAAGAGACTGCAAGAGTGGGCTTTAGTGGCAACCTGTCATGATACCTTTAATGTAATTATCTATATCTGTATTTCTTATTTAGGTAGCATCTACTATATACAGACACGAAGCGTGGGATGATTGTCTGCAAAGCTCGCGATAGTTGCTAGCCACTTGGAGCGCTGTGATTACTAGGAACAATAGACTGTGCCACAGCCATCGTAATCTAATACAGGCCGTAAGGCAGACCATGTGACTCGCTTAACCCGATCACGAAGGGGGGCGTTTAAACCATATAAATTAGTTGGAATGCATAAACAGTAGCCTAAAATATGTTTCTCTAAAATGTAGTGTAATTGCATTAATAAAATTTATAACAATGATTATGAGACACTTCAGACATAATTCAGTTGCGAGTTAAGATGTAATATTGTTTATGGTGTGAAAATTACGTTGTTCGTATGTGTAATACCTGCCTTCATTTCGATTAAATATTGCGAAATTCTTGTACATTCATTTATGCACGATTCAATAATTTTCAGTGGCACCGCACGGATATTTAGATATGTTGAAATTATAGGTTATGTTTACTGTACCAGTTTCCCCTTTCTGTCTAAATTTAGTGATCTCCAATGCCTTGCCATTCATACGAAAATTATAGGTTATGTTTACTATATTTAACTTATATTCCAAAATTCGCAATCGTACATTATAATTAAGCATAAATATCATGTATGATACCCCGGACATTCAATTTTTCTGTATTTTAATACTACATTTTTTTTTTAAATTTTATCCATGGTTTCATTAAATATCGGACATCCTCTCTCCTTTCTTCGTGGAAATTTTCTTCTTGTGAACCTTCTACCCGTGCTCAAGCAGGTAGGCTACACATTAAATGAGAAAGATCTCTTCCAACGAAATAGAGTTAGGAAATGATCCCAGGATGGAGGCAGCAATCCCTCGCTGAACCGCTATTCCAATGCGTTGACGAAGGAAATTGGTACATCTAGGATCGCCGGTACGGGACAGTAGGCGTGTACCAATTTGGGTGAGTAGATCTTTAGCGTCTCTATACCACGGACCAAAGGTCTGAACTGCAAAAGCGACGAAGATGTAATTTGATGTTAACTGTTCATATTTTCGTAGTTTAGCATGATACTACAATTGAGTACTGAATTATTGTATTTATCTACTACTTAAAAGACGAAGTAACACAATTGTACGTACACTAATTTCATAGGAGTGGTATGGTAAATGTTTTGTCTAAAATTAAGGAAGGTAGATGTGCTAAATTGAAATCACAATATAAATTCTTTTTTATTAAACCTCAAAATAGCTTCCATTCTAAATTTGAAATGTTGACGCGAACAGATTATGTTAACATGTAAAATTCTCTTCACATTAAAATAACACAGTTTTGTAATTATTTCTGCAACATATTTAGAAGTAAACGGAACTTATGGACACATTACACTAAAAAAAACCTTAGCAATGATAAGCAATAAAGTTATAATATAATATTTCACTGAGCTTCATACACTGAAATAGAAAACCCGAACAAACATTACGGCCTGGTCTAGATCGAAAAGGCATTGACTGTGCCGTATTTCGCATTTTTTGTGAAAAGCTATGTAAACTGTGAAATGTTCGTTATCGGTTGTAATAAATGTAAATGGCTAAAATACGATAATTTGAATAATAATATGGGACAAAGAGACGTTTGTAGTACTATAAATTTTAAGAAAAAAATGGGTTAGAGTTATCCTTCTTCCGAAAGATCCAGGAAGGTGAGTTTATAGAATGTAATATATACTGTATTTTATGAAAATAATATATAAACCTTATGTATTTATATTTCAATAGTGGAAGGAAGGTGTTAATTTTTTCAAAAGAAGACGATATGGAAAGCACAATGCATTTTATGGTCTGCTAGGGAAAGAGTCTGTGATGGGGCGATAGTAGCGATCCTGGTGGTGAGCAACTATCTGTGGATGCATATTTCAACAGTTTATGTTTGCATATTTAGTAAGTATTAAGCTTCGTGACTGTATATACTAGACTGTGACAATACCTTTAATATCTTTCGGATTCTTCGTTCGACTTCACAGCAAGTTACAGCTGGGTCGTTGCTTTTAAGAAACGACACATTCGTACACTGCACATTACATAATAACATCTTCGGGAAAACATTACCTAAAGTGTTTTTGTGTACGTTGGAACTTGGAGGTAAATTTGGGCATAGAGTAAATTTAATGTAAAGGCTGATTCACAATAAACCGGGAATGGAAACGACGAGAACGAGAACGGAAATATTGTTGAAATAAATGTATTTAAATGTGAGCATTATTCTGTAGACTTAGTCGTAATTGGGGTTTCAGAAGTCATTAAGGGAGAATCATCCGATTCGTAGTTCTTGACTTTTAAGAATAAACATTTTATCGTTTGATAAGTTTGGGATAAGTTATGGCAACGCTGCTTTCGTACTGCAGTGAAGAAATGTGTTTATTATGAGAGAGGCAAGGAGACAGGTGAGTTGTTGCACCTGGAATTATCAGACGTAAGATCAGCAGTGGTCACAATAGGGGTAGAAAAGAAGAGGATCACAGAGTAGTTCAGTACAAATCGGCTTTCGCGCCTGCCGATTATGCTAGCCAGCTAAACAGGCTTCACCACCCGACGCATTTCTGCAAAATGTAATCCTCATACTACACTGGTGGTGGAGGTGGTGGTAGTAGTAGTGGTGGTCTGCCGTATGTCATATCTATACTTTGAGTCTTATTTGTTTGCGTCAGAAGTGAAGAAGAATAAGGGGCTTCGGTACCCCCAAGAAATACGTTCAGAACTTTGGAGTTGTGCACCACAACTTCAGCTCCGCCATGATTTGTAATTGGTAAGATGGCTTCCTGGCAACTAGATACCAAGATCTCTCTTTCTGCCCAGTAGCTCCGTATGGAATTGATTTGGAAATATATTCCAACATAATGGCAACGAGGAAAAGATTTGGATAATCATAGACTAAAGAGAGAAAGAATAATTAGCTGAGGCTATAGTGGTACAGACAGGCTAATGTGATATCAGACACAGATCCTTGCTTTAGAAACTAGTAAACTAGTAGTATAAGAAAATAGGGCTAGCTGTGTGACAGTTTCTTATATTAGGCTATACGAAGAATTGGAAATGCATAGAGGACGTGAAGATACAGCCCGCATTTCACGAGAAGATCCGAGCAAGGAATGCGAGTTTTTCCCCCACTGTTATAACCTGAACCGGCCGGCCATTGACCGAGCCTTGTTTGTACGAGCCGGCCAATGATATCACTCCCATCCACCTGCTCCTTCAAGAACGCCGAGTCATAGGCTTATTCTCCTCTTACCCCGCAAGGACCATCGCCCCTCGCAGGGATCTTCTCCTGAAATTTTCTTGTTGCTTTATTGAGGGGTCCCTGGATTGATACAGACGTCGCAGAAATAATGTAGAAATGATATTGTGATATGTTATGGTCGACTTGAAATATGTTCTACAAAACTGGTATAAAACAAAGAACAAAAGTGTTAAGTAGATGTCACATACAGTGGAAGCTCTTAGGTTCGACAGAAAACAAGTTCGACATTCTATAGTTTGACTGCTTACGTAGGAGAATTAAACACGCCCCTATGCGGGGAACAAGAAATGAAATTTCCATTTGAATGGGAATTGGTTCTGTAGCTTGTAGTGATACTTTTGTTAAAGGAAAACAGAATATTTTATTGATTAAGACATCCATATTTAATCACCGATTTTAAATTAATGAAATCTTCTTTTTCTATTTGAGAATTGTGCCGTTTGTGAGACGGAACTGTCGAAACCCACTGTGGTACTAGAAGCGCATACACAAGTCTCGGGGCGGGCAGGAAATGCAAGTACAGTACTGTATTCGTTGATGGATAACCAATAAGAATTTGTATTCTTTTCACCTGCCACACCCACTACCCTTATTGGACTGAACTTTCAATTCTGTTCATTCAAACTTAGGAGAGTCCACTGTACTTTCTAATTATATAAACTTAATCATGTTGCAAATGATACTAGGATATATATTTTTGTAATTTATTCTTTATGAGATAAACCTAATTTCTGAGATGAGATTTCTTTGGAGAGAAAGCGAGTCAAACGCTGTGAAACAAAAGTCTCCGACGGCCGTTTTAAGAAAGGTTTACGTGTTGTTACTACGGCAATGTGTACGTTGCTATGCTACCGCGTAAATAAAATTGATGTTTATAGTTTTCCACCTATTTACACCAGAAATGGAGCTGCTTTCGGGCAGTGCGTCTTCTGTGTAGTGTTTCGACGTTGGATAGGACAGACTGATGAGTGAAATTGTATTGTTCAGGAGCTTTTTGATGGGATAGGTTCTTAGGAGTACTGAATACAAAAACGTTAAATTTAACTGCAATTTATCGTGTCTCACTGCACGAATATCTAAGCAGAATAACTGGACGATCACTTAGAGATTTATTGAATGTTCTAGAGTCAGAGAAACTGTGCAATAACTCGATCCTTGGGACAGATCGATAGGCTCTATTATGCGTTACATGTCCTCAGACATTTCTTTAAATGACTCTGTATCGTGGGACATTTGCAGTGTATCTTGGAGAGCGGGAAGGAGAGAGAGACTTTCTATATCAACATATCTTGGGACTTAGAGATACATCCTCTTAATAATAAATTATCTTGACACTGTCTGTCTAAATTGAAAGATCACATACCTTGAGACAGACAGATCCAATTTATGACTTAAATTTTGTCAAATCTAACGATGAGAGAAATTATTTTCAAGGTAATATGTAAGGAAGTTTTACACTGTCCCAAACTTGTCGATGTATAAGGCTTAAAGTTTTTCTTATACATTAAGGATTGCCAAGGACTCCTGCTCTAACATTTTCTTTTTTCACTGAAAATGTACAAGTTTTGAAAAGAATGTAAGATTCTTAAGCTGAATTTGGAAACCGCTGTTAAAAAAGTGATGGGATTCAGTATGAAATGTTCATGCTACCATTTATCATTAATAGCAGAGAGAGATTCGGCGGAATCAAGCGGGGAAAAAGCCGTACGAATGTGACACAAGTCAGAAGTGCTTCTAACGCTTCAGCTCGTATGTGTAGACTGCAGAGAAGTGGAAGATTTATTGGACACAGATTCTAGTTTTAATAACCGATATCTTCAGACCTTCATAAGAGAATTATTTTATGCTAATTAAATTCGTATGCAGTAAAAAGTGTAAATATGCCGTAACTTATATAAACATCTGGACCATATGTAGTAGAATTCAAAGAAATAAAGACCTCGATCAAGGAGTCCCAGCATCCTGTTGCAAATTCGCTTCTCAACTGACAAGTTAGTTACTGCTCCAGTATTCGAGATTTCAAAGAATGTGATGAGAATGATTAATTTGAGATTCATAATTAGATTTCACGATGCACCGATTACTTCGAGATGCATAAATATATTCCAGGTGGCACTGATTACTTTGAGAAAGAAAAATGCATCGATTACTTTGAGATAAATAGATTTCACAAGGCACCGATTACTTTGAGATAGATAAGTAGATTACACGAGGCATCGATTAATTTGATAGATAAATAGATTACACAATGCACCGATTACTTTGAGATAGATAAGTAGATTACACGAGGCATCGATTACTTTGAGATAAATAGATTTCACAAGGCACCGATTACTTTGAGATAGATAAGTAGATTACACGAGGCATCGATTAATTTGATAGATAAATAGATTACACAATGCACCGATTACTTTGAGATAGATAAGTAGATTACACGAGGCATCGATTACTTTGAGATAAATAGATTTCACAAGACACCGATTACTTTGAGATAGATAAGTAGATTACACGAGGCATCGATTAATTTGATAGATAAATAGATTACACAATGCATCGATTACTATGAGATAGATTTCACAAGGCACCGATTACTTTGAGATAGATTTCACAAGGCACCGATTACTGTGAGATAGATAAATAGATTACACGATGCATCGATTACTTTGAGATAAATAGATTTCACAAGGACCGACTACTGTAAGATAGATAAATAGATTACAGGATGCATCGATTACTTTGATGTAAATAGATTTCACAAGACACCGATTACTTTGAGATAGATAAGTAGATTACACGAGGCATCGATTAATTTGATAGATAAATAGATTACACAATGCATCGATTACCATGAGATAGATTTCACAAGGCACCGATTACTGTGAGATAGATAAATAGATTACACGATGCATCGATTACTTTGAGAAAAATAGATTTCACAAGGACCGATTACAGTAAGATAGATAAATAGATTACACGATGCATCGATTACTTTGAGATAAATAGATTTCACAAGACACCGATTACTTTGAGATAGATAAGTAGATTACACGAGGCATCGATTAATTTGATAGATAAATAGATTACACAATGGATCGATTACTTTGAGATAGATTTCACAAGGCAACGATTACTTTGAGATAGATTTCACAAGGAACCGATTACTTTGAGATAGATAAATAGATTACACAATGCATCGATTACTTTGAGATAAATAGATTTCACAAGGCACCGATTACTGTAAGATAGATAAATAGATTCCACGATGCATCGATTACTTTGAGATAGACTTCACAATTCACCGATTACTGTGAGATAGATAAATAGATCACACGAGGCATCGATTAATTTGATAGATAAATAGATTACACGAGGCATCGATTAATAAGACACCGATTACTGTGTCATAGATAAATAGATTTTACGAGGCATCGGTCACTTCGAGATAAATTGATTTCATGCGGTACCGATTAGGACGCAATAGAGAGACGGGATAACACAAGCGGCGTCTAAAATGGTAATAGGATTCATTTTCATACCGTCAAATACCGGACGGCAAGAGATCAAACAGATACAAAGGTTACGAGCGGCAAGCCTCGCTTTCTCTACTGGTAGGTCGATTAAAGTACGAGTGTTTGTGACTTTTCAGAATCTGTTCTGAATGAATACCAGGAGGTAGATAAATAGATTGGACGATAGCCTACACCGACTATTTTTGAGATGGATAAACCTACTGAACGCGGCAAATCCTATTCTTAAACAGATAAATAGATAGCAAGGGATACAGACTACTTGGAGGTAGATGAATAAATTGCAGAGGAGAATCATTTGAGATCGATGAATACATTGTATAAGACAGTCTAATTGTAGATGGTTAACCCTCCAGTACTCGCGCGGCGTACATTTGTCATCCACTGTCGTTTATTACGTCATCACATCTCCGATTTCATTGTTGATAGCATGTATAGTTTAGCTCCGATGTCTGGAGTATTTGGATGTAATTGTAACTACTTTCTGCGTAGTAATATATATGTTTTAGAGTGGATTACAATTGTAATCCGCGAGACTGCTGACGTCAGTGTTTTTAACAAGCGAGTATTTTCGGTTTTCTTATTTGTAATTTGATTTATTGCTATAAGCCATTCATAAGACATTTTTACACGTATTTTCTATTGTCGCAGTGATTATTTTATCCCGCAATATAAATGATTACGTGCACATATTTGATAATACAGATCAATGACCTTTTTCCACATGAAACATACATGAATTTGAACCCAGTAGTCACTTAAATTTTAGGAATAGAAAATTATAACTCTAGAGTCTAGCTTATAAAAACCAAAAATTAAGGCTATCCATAATGACAATAGGGTTTTTAATTACATTCATTGCATCACAAAACCACTCATAATAATTATAATGTATTGACATCATTGATTTAAATATTAAATTTCAAATAGTTACACTGTTATATGATAAACAGTTTAATAGAATCAGTAATGTAATGCTACTATTATATATGTTTTTAAATTACATTCATTCGATTCGTAGAGTTGCTGATTTTTTAGAAATAATCAGTTTAGCGTTTGATACGTTTGAGATATGGCAACGCTGCTTTCGTACTGCAGTAATGAAATGTGTTTAATATGAGAGAGAAAGTTATTGGCAAGGAGACAGGTAAGTTGTTGCACCTGGAATTATCAGACGTAATACCTGCCATAGAGATGAAGAATTGCCCATTATAAGATTCCCAGACCAGTTCAGTACAAGTCGCATTTCTGCAATATGTGGTCCTCATATTACACTGGTGGTGGCGGTGTGCCGTATGTCATATCTATACTTTGAGTCTTCTTTGTTTGCGTTAGAAGTGAAGAAGAATAAGGGTCTTCAGTGCCCCCAAGAAATACGTTCAGAACTTTGGAGTCGTGCACCACAACTTCAGCTCCGCCATGATTTGTAATTGGTAAGACAGCTTCCTGGCAACCAGATACCAAACCTCTCTCTCTGCCCAGTAGCTCCGTATGGAATTGATTTGGAAATATATTCCAACAAAGTGGCGACGAGGGAAATATGTGGATAATCATAGACTGACGGGAGAAAGAATTGTCAGCCTGAGGCTACAGTGGTGCAGACAGACTAATGCCATATCAGACACAGATCCTTGTTTTAGAAACTAGTAAACTAGTAGTATAAGAAAATAGGGCTAATGGTGTGACAGTTTC
The DNA here is from genome assembly GCF_040183065.1 of Periplaneta americana. Taxonomy (NCBI): domain Eukaryota; kingdom Metazoa; phylum Arthropoda; class Insecta; order Blattodea; family Blattidae; genus Periplaneta; species Periplaneta americana. Next base: position 4,438,322 of record NC_091122.1, read on the forward strand.
TTATAGTAGGCTAAACGAAGAATTGGAAATGCTTAGAGGGCGTGAAGATATGGTCAGAGATTCATGGAGATTTATTTTAAGTTAATTAACGAGAATGCAATAAGAAAAATGCAAATAGATCTGCTGTCGGATATGTTTAGTGTAGGAACCTGACATGCTACTGAATTCGTTGAATGTCGACTAAGGGTGTACACCTTCTGGAACGCAATAGAGGCACGCTATTGAGATACTGTTCACTTCGAGAGATTCGGTTAAAACAACAGAATTTGTTGTGGACGATAAGAATTTGCGTTATAGAAGTAAATTAAAGAAGACCATAACGTAGTGGTCACTGGTGGACTGAAACCCAGGTAAAGAGACCAAGGATTTGGGAGGAGATAGACTGTAGATATATTTCTAATAGAAGGCTTCAGGGAAAGGATTGGCCGTTCCTCATTTAGGCCTGTATTGGTGTTTGACAATGGACCACTGCTTCAATTTAAAGCATTGTCAAATAAAATATGAGTAGTAAGTTTTACTACTAGTATGGATGCTGTTACTTCTATCAACACCAAATAAACACCAGCATCCCTTCCTTGATGTAACAGAAAGACAGAAAGATGTATATTCCCTACGTATTGAGCTTCGTTACTGTATATACTAGACTGTGCAAGAACTTTACGTCCTTATTATAAAGGGGTAGAAGGGCGCTTATCGTTGCGGTATTCCTTTTAGTTCGCGAACTCAAACGGGGAAAAAGCGTACCAAGGTGACACATGTACGAAGTGCTTCACGTCTTCAGCAACGTATGTGTGGACTGCAGAGAAGTAAAAGACATTGGACACAGATGCTAGTTTTAGTAACCAACATCGTCAGAGTTTCATGGAAATTTTATTTTAGTAACGCCTATGCAAAAAGAAAAAAAAAAAAGTAAAAGGAAGTGTTGTAAGATTTGATTAGCATAGGAACCTGACATTCTACTGTAGGCGTTGAATAACAACTACTAAATACCTAGGTTTGGGATGTACACCTTCTAGAACGCAAAATAGGCACGCTGTTGAGAGACTGTTCACTTCGAGAGATTCGATTAAAACAACAGAATTTGTTGTGGGCGATAAGAATTTACGTTATACAACTAAATTAAAGAAGATCATAACGTAGTGGTCATTGGTGGACTGAAACCCAACTAAGGAGACCAAGGACTTCGGAGGGCGATAGACAGTAGATATGTTTCTAATAGAAAACTTCAGGGTAAGGATTGGCCGTTCCTCATTTAGGCCTATATTGGTGTTTGACAATGGGTAACTGCTGAAATTTAAAGCATTGCCAAATAAAATATGAGTAGTAGGTTTTATTACTAGCATTGATGTTGCTACTTCTATCACCACCAAATAAACACCAGCATCCCTTCCTTGATGTAACAGAAAGACAGAAAGATGTATATTCCCTACGTATTGGGCTTCGTGTCTATATACTAGACTGTGCAGGAACTGTACTTCCCTATTATGAAGCGGTAGAAGGGTGCTTATTGTTGCGGTATTCCTTTTGGTCCGCGAACTCAAGCGGGAAAGAAAACATACCAACGTGACACATGTCCGAAGTGCTTCACGTCTTCAGCAACATGTGTGTAGACCAGGGGCGGCTCGTCCATAAGAGCTGCGGAGCTACAGCACTCCCTGCTTTGACAGGAAAATAAGAATAATATTTATTTTAATTTGTAGAAGAATTGTTATAGCTTTTATTGGTAAATTGCTTTATATTTCATCTGGCCGGGAATATGTACTATTATCTTATGCATTATCGTTTTGCGCGGCGACTGTACTGGAATTGACACTGCATTCAAAGTCGTCCTGGGATCTGCAGGGTGGGACAGCTCGTAACTGTGTGTGTCTTGCTAGGTCAGGGGGTAGAGAGGTGAAGGGAAGCAGAGGGAAACTGCCGCTGCTTAAAACCCATATTTCGCTGCAGTGGCTTGCAGAGCCAGACGGCAAGGGAAGATCTTTCCACTCCTCCCACACCGCTATTGTAATGCTACGTCAAATGGATTCTTTATTCCCTTGAAACTTAATGACAAAATTTTTATTTTCTTTTCACATACTTATTGTTGTAGAATCTTATCGAGTTAATATAACGAAATTACTATTCTCTTTTGCCTTACTATTACGTATATATCCAGCCTCCAGCAGAACCTAATATTTGCCTTAACTCAAAATAATTGCACGAGTATAATCCTTTTGATATAGCACGTAAAATACGAAAGAGACTTCTTTTCCAGTTTTAGAATATTGTTGACCATCAGTATATCTGAGTGTTGCTTTGGTGTGAGGTTTTAGTACCGTAACTTAACCAGTGCAAATGTGCAGGCATGAGTGTGTGTGAATTACAGACTATTAATTTTATTTTTCTCAACTTTCCCTTGTGGAGAAAATTGATGTAATGAAGTGAAATTAAAGGGTCGTTCGTTACCCGACTTAAATCTTACTCAAGCTTCATCCAGCCGAAATAGTGCATATATGTAAGGAAGTATAACAATGAAATTTACGCTAAGCATTTGTGATTACGTGGATGTGAACAAAAAAAAAAAAAATCTGTATTTTGTTTTCCTTGCCTCCTCTTTGGTGGTGATGATGCATGGACTAGGAGTGGTGTGACAGATTTAGGACATTTGCCCCTAAAAAGCAAAATGCACGAATCTTCGCAGTCTCACCTGAAAAAATGTTGTTTCATTGGCTATGTTAGGCAAAACTAATATTGCTGTGCAATTAAGTGAAACGAACAGAACAAACATTCTCAAATATAATCAAGAAGTGAGAAAAAATCGTGAAATTATTTTAGAAAATATTGATTGTATCAAATTTTGTGGCCAATATGAACTTCCTCTTAGGGGAAATGATGAAAAAACGATTCGAAGGACTCTGGTGCATTTCGTGGGTTGCTACAGTTCGTGAGTAATCTAAACGAGCCTCTCAAAAATCATTTGGAACGTGCCACTGTTGAATGGTAATTGTAAGAAAATTCAGAATGAACTGGTAGATTGCAAGTTGAGTGTCTGCCGATCTGAAATTCAGACTGAAATCAATGGTATTAATTTTTTTTTTTTAGTGATTAGCAAATTATGCCACAGAGATCTCCCAACTAAGACAGGAAGTTTTGGTTTTTCGATATGTAGTGCATTTATTTTTGTGCTATACTTATTAGTAATGGTATCAAGAAGTGAAATTTGTATGTACCAAAATCTACTGCAGCTCACCCAATCCACAAGTTCACGAGCCGCCACTGGACTGGACCTACCACGAGATAGATAAATAGACTGTGAGACACTGTCTATCTTGAGACAAATAATAGAATTTGTGGCCTTGTCTATTTTGAGATAGCTAAATAGACTGGACCTACCACGAGACAGATAAGCTTAAATAGACTGTGAGACACTGTCTGTCTTGAAACAAATAATAGAATTTGTGGCCCTATCAATTTTGAGATAGCTAAATAGACTGGACCTACCAGAGACGGATAAATAACTGTGAGACACTGTCTATCTTGAGACAGATAATAGAATTTGTGGCCCTGTCTATTTTGAGACAGCTAAATAAACAGGACCTAGCAGAGACAGATAAATAGACTGTGAGACACTGTCTGTCTTGAGACAAATAATAGAATTTGTGGCCCTGTCTATTTTGAGATAGCTAAATCGACCGGACCTACCAGAGACAGATAAATAGACTGTGAGACACTGTCTGTCTTGAGACAAATAATAGAATTTGTGGCCCTGCCTATTTTGAGATTGCTAAATAGACTGGACCTACCAAAGACAGCTAATAGACTGTGAGACACTGTCTGTCTTGAGACAAATAATAGAGTTTGTGGCACTGTCTATTTTGAGATTGCCAAATAGACTGGACCTACCAGAGACAGATAAATAGACTGTGACACACTGTCAGTCTTGAGACAAATAATAGAATTTGTGGCCCTGCCTATTTTGAGATTGCTAAACAGACTGGACCTACCAGAGACAGATAAATAGACTGTGAGACACTGTCTGTCTTGAGACAAATAATAGAATTTGTGGCCCTGTGTATTTTGAGATTGCTAAATAGACTGAACCTACCAGAGACAGATAAATAGACTGTGAGACACTGTCTATCTTGAGACAGATAATAGAATTTGTGGCCCTGTCTATTTTGAGACAGCTAAATAAACAGGACCTAGCAGAGACAGATAAATAGACTGTGAGACACTGTCTGTCTTGAGACAAATAATAGAATTTGTGGCCCTGTCTATTTTGAGATAGCTAAATCGACCGGACCTACCAGAGACAGATAAATAGACTGTGAGACACTGTCTGTCTTGAGACAAATAATAGAATTTGTGGCCCTGCCTATTTTGAGATTGCTAAATAGACTGGACCTACCAAAGACAGCTAATAGACTGTGAGACACTGTCTGTCTTGAGACAAATAATAGAGTTTGTGGCACTGTCTATTTTGAGATTGCTAAATAGACTGGACCTACCAGAGACAGATAAATAGACTGTGACACACTGTCTGTCTTGAGACAAATAATAGAATTTGTGGCTGTCTATTTTGAGACTGCTAAATAGACTGTAAGTCAGGACCTACCACGAGACAGATCAATAGACAGTGAGACACTGTCTGTCTTGAGAAAAATAATAGAATTTGTGGGCCTGTCTATTTTGAGATTGCTAAATAGACTGGACCTACCAAAGACAGATAAATAGACTGTGAGACACTGTCTATCTTGAGAAAAATAATAGAATTTGTGGCCCTGTCTATTTTGAGATTGCTAAATAGACTGGACCTACCACGAGACAGATAAATAGACTTTGAGACACGTCTGTCTTGAGACAAATAATAGAATTTGTGGCCCTGTCTATTTTGAGATTGCTAAATAGACTGGACCTACCAGAGACAGATAAATAGACTGTGAGACACTGTCTGTCTTGAGACAAATAATAGAATTTGTGGCCCTGTCTATTTTGAGATTGCTAAAGAGACTGAACCTACCAGAGACAGATAAATAAACTGTGAGACACTGTCTATCTTGAGACAGATAATAGAATTTGTGGCTGTCTATTTTGAGACTGCTAAATAGACTGTGAGTCAGGACCTACCACGAGACATTGTCTATCTTTGATACAGATAATAGAATTTGTGGCCCTGTCTATTTTGAGACTGCAAAATAGACTGTAAGTCAGGACCTACCACGAGACAGATAAATAGACTCTAAACCATTGTCGTATCTTGAGACAGATAAACATATTTTCAACCAATGTCATATCATGGGCGGGGAACAAAAAATTATTCTTCACTATATACTGCTTAAGAATAGATGTGGGGATCCCTGCGCTATGCAATAATTTAGAATTCATATTTCGTTTTCATATGTTTGTCTAAACATAGATAACTTATGTAATGTAAGGTGTTGCAATTAGGATTAAGTGGTACTTATCCTTAGAGATAAGTAGGCTTATACCACAGTCTAGGACATAGTAACGAATGTTGAGGTGATTTTTTTTTTTTGCGTTTCTCGCGATATAGCGCTCCAAGCGGCTAACAACTAGGAGTACTAGAAACAACAGACTGTGATGTATTTCGCACTGTTCTGAAGAAAACTTGTGTAAACTGTGAACTGTAATAAATACAATAATAGGCATAATATGGGATAAGGAGGAGACGTTTGTACTACTATAAATTTTAGCAACAGTAAGAAAAAGAGGCCAGAGTTAGCCTTCTTTCGAAAGATCCAGCAAAGTGAGTTTATAAAAATTACTACACGGTATACTTCATTAAAATAATAAATGAACTATATCTATTTAATATTTCAATAATAGAAGAAATGTATTAATTTTTCCAAGAGAACAGGATAACGGAAATATAATACATTTTGTGGTTAGGTAGGGAAGGTGTCTGAGATGAGGCTATCGTAGCGATACTAGTGGTTAGCAACTAGCAAGTTCAACTCTTATTGGATGCATATTCCCTACGTATTGAGCTTATACCGTGAACCACTGCCTTACCTGGAGGCAAAAATTGACCGTGAGGCAGGTAAACCGACTGGGAAGAAAAATATTATCTTGAAACATAAATAGACTGTGACCCATTTTCTTATATTGAGACAAATTGATTGAGAATTACTATCTTATCGTCAGATAGAGAAATAGACTGGGAATCACAGTCTTGAAACAGACTGGGAGACAAGGATCCGACTAATTGAGAAACTGCGCATTTAGGTTGAGCAGTATACTTTAATGTACAAGGGCGAATCCCGGACCATAAAGATACTGCAAGAGATAGCGTCTGTTCTGATAGAAATAGATTTGTTGTCTCATGGGTATGTTGAGTAATCTGTGTACCATTGTCCTGAATGCAGCATGTTTGTGTTGTGTGGGGTGATTAGATGTGTTGTGTATGTGTGGGGGTGGTGGTGGTTGGTTGTCTGTATATTTTGAAGGTGCATTTGTTGTCAACTTTTGTTATGGTGATGCCTAGGAAATTTATGGAGTAATTGTTTTCAAGTTCCAGTTCGTATTGGAGTTTTGGGTGAATTTTGTTTATATATTGGTGTAGTTTGTGTATTTGTCGTTTGTTTCCTTTGTATAGTATGAGTATGTCGTCTACGTATCTGTGCCAGTATATTCAACATGAATTATTTTGAGATAGGTTCACAAACACAGACTACCTAGATATGAAAAAGTAAGAAGAATTTCACAATTTGTGGAAGGTTTAAGCCACCATTTACCTGCTGTGAGACGCAATGTAAGGAAAAAATCACACAATGGACCGCCTTTATGTTGACCAGAATGCCGTGTATGAACATCTGGACCAGATTTAGAGAAGTTCAAGAACATTAGACAAATAGTCAGGGACTTCCAGCCACGTATCGGATATGCTTTTTTTGGACTCAGTATTTTATACTTCACAGAATCTGATGTGAGTGATTACTTTGAGATAGACGAATAGATTGCACGAGGCACTCAGGACTTTGAGATAGACGAATAGATTGCACGAGGCACCCAGGACATTGAGACAGAGGAATTGATTGCAGGAAGTACTATCTAATTAGGGATAAGATATACGAATGGATTGGACGAGGCACCCAGGACTTTGAGATAGACGAATAGATTGCATGAGGCACCCAGGACTTTGAGACAGATGAATTGATTGCACGAAGTACTGTCTATTTTGGGATGAGATAGACGAGTGGATTGGACGAGGCACCCAGGACTTCGAGATAGACGAATAGATTGTACGAGGCACCCAGGACTTTGAGACAGATGAATTAATTACACGAAGTACTGTCTATTTTGGGATGAGATAGACGAATGGATTGCACGAGGCATCCAGGACTTTGAGATAGATAAATTGATTGTACGAAGTACTGTCTATTTTGGGATGAGATAGACGAATGGATTGCACGAGGCACCCAGGACTTTGAGATAGATAAATTGATAGTACGAAGTACTGTCTATTTTGGGATGAGATACACGAATGGATTGCACGAGGCACCCAGGACTTTGAGATAGATAAATTGATTGTACGAAGTACTGTCTATTTTGGGATGAGATACACGAATGGATTGCACGAGGCACCCAGACTTTGAGATAGATAAATTAATTGCACGAAGTACAGTCTATTTTGGGATACATAAATCTGCTGCACGAATGACCGAATACTTCGACTTAGATGAATACATTGCCTGAGGCATCGTAGATATTGGGATAGTTGAATCTACTGAATGAACCAGCAATTACTTTGAGGTAGGTAAATTGACTGCACATGGCACAGATTATCTAGATTTGAAAAGTAATAGGAACTTTAGTATTAATGCAAGATTTAGCCGCCATTTATATCCAGTGATAACTTGTACTCCACTCCGTGTTACATGGAGGCGAACGCAATGCAGGGAGACAATCACAGAAAGACCGTCATTACTTTGACCGGAATGCCGTGTACGAACAAGAGATGAAACATATAAAAAAGATACTCAAAGATTCTCAGCCACATATAGGGGACTCGTTTGTCGACTAGCACGTTATTTTGGTACTTCACAGAATATGGTGTGAGTGATTACTTTGAGGTAGGTAAAGGGATTGCACGAGGCACCGAGTATTTTGAGATTGGTAAAGAGATTTCACGAGACACCGTCTATTTTGAGGTAGATAAATTGAACTGGATGAGCTACAGAACATGTTGTAGATTAAAAGATTTCACGAAACACCGTCTATTTTGAGATTGATAAATTGAACTGGATGAGCTACAGAACATGTTGTAGATTAAAAGATTTCACGAAACACCGTCTATTTCGAGGTAGATAAATCTCCTGCACGAAATACCGATTACTCTGAAATAGATAAATACAGTGAGAGAAGAAGAGAGTGATATGTCGGACTTTCAACCAAGTCCAGAAAACTCCAGTGGTAGGAAGCGGATACTACTGTACACAAAATTAAAAGAGGTAAATTTGGCTCACTGGAGTTTGCATAAGTTACAATGCAGCATCAGAGTTCCCGTCTGTTAAAACACAAGGGGCTTCTTGCATTGCGACGGTGAGACATCGAAACGGGAGGTACGATAAAATGGTGATGATAGACAAGTGAGTGTATAACAGATCTGTCGAGGGCAGGGGAAGGAATGAGCAAGTGACAACCAAGAGACTGCAAGAGTGGGCTTTAGTGGCAACCTGTCATGATACCTTTAATGTAATTATCTATATCTGTATTTCTTATTTAGGTAGCATCTACTATATACAGACACGAAGCGTGGGATGATTGTCTGCAAAGCTCGCGATAGTTGCTAGCCACTTGGAGCGCTGTGATTACTAGGAACAATAGACTGTGCCACAGCCATCGTAATCTAATACAGGCCGTAAGGCAGACCATGTGACTCGCTTAACCCGATCACGAAGGGGGGCGTTTAAACCATATAAATTAGTTGGAATGCATAAACAGTAGCCTAAAATATGTTTCTCTAAAATGTAGTGTAATTGCATTAATAAAATTTATAACAATGATTATGAGACACTTCAGACATAATTCAGTTGCGAGTTAAGATGTAATATTGTTTATGGTGTGAAAATTACGTTGTTCGTATGTGTAATACCTGCCTTCATTTCTATTAAATATTGCGAAATTCTTGTACATTCATTTATGCACGATTCAATAATTTTCAGTGGCACCGCACGGATATTTAGATATGTTGAAATTATAGGTTATGTTTACTGTACCAGTTTCCCCTTTCTGTCTAAATTTAGTGATCTCCAATGCCTTGCCATTCATACGAAAATTATAGGTTATGTTTACTATATTTAACTTATATTCCTAAATTCGCAATCGTACATTATAATTAAGCATAATATCATGTATGATACCCCGGACATTCAATTTTTCTGTATTTTAATACTACAATTTTTTTTTTAAATTTTGTCCATGGTTTCATTAAATATCGGACATCCTCTCTCCTTTCTTCGTGGAAGTTTTCTTCTTGTGAACCTTCTACCCGTGCTCAAGCAGGTAGGCTACACATTAAATGAGAAAGATCTCTTCCAACGAAATAGAGTTAGGAAATGATCCCAGGATGGAGGCAGCAATCCCTCGCTGAACCGCTATTCCAATGCGTTGACGAAGGAAATTGGTACATCTAGGATCGCCGGTACGGGACAGTAGGCGTGTACCAATTTGGGTGAGTAGATCTTTAGCGTCTCTATACCACGGACCAAAGGTCTGAACTGCAAAAGCGACGAAGATGTAATTTGATGTTAACTGTTCATATTTTCGTAGTTTAGCATGATACTACAATTGAGTACTGAATTATTGTATTTATCTACTACTTAAAAGACGAAGTAACACAATTGTACGTACACTAATTTCATAGGAGTGGTATGGTAAATGTTTTGTCTAAAATTAAGGAAGGTAGATGTGCTAAATTGAAATCACAATATAAATTCTTTTTTATTAAACCTCAAAATAGCTTCCATTCTAAATTTGAAATGTTGACGCGAACAGATTATGTTAACATGTAAAATTCTCTTCACATTAAAATAACACAGTTTTGTAATTATTTCTGCAACATATTTAGAAGTAAACGGAACTTATGGACACATTACACTAAAAAAAACCTTAGCAATGATAAGCAATAAAGTTATAATATAATATTTCACTGAGCTTCATACACTGAAATAGAAAACCCGAACAAACATTACGGCCTGGTCTAGATCGAAAAGGCATTGACTGTGCCGTATTTCGCATTTTTTGTGAAAAGCTATGTAAACTGTGAAATGTTCGTTATCGGTTGTAATAAATGTAAATGGCTAAAATACGATAATTTGAATAATAATATGGGACAAAGAGACGTTTGTAGTACTATAAATTTTAAGAAAAAAATGGGTTAGAGTTATCCTTCTTCCGAAAGATCCAGGAAGGTGAGTTTATAGAATGTAATATATACTGTATTTTATGAAAATAATATATAAACCTTATGTATTTATATTTCAATAGTGGAAGGAAGGTGTTAATTTTTTCAAAAGAAGACGATATGGAAAGCACAATGCATTTTATGGTCTGCTAGGGAAAGAGTCTGTGATGGGGCGATAGTAGCGATCCTGGTGGTGAGCAACTATCTGTGGATGCATATTTCAACAGTTTATGTTTGCATATTTAGTAAGTATTAAGCTTCGTGACTGTATATACTAGACTGTGACAATACCTTTAATATCTTTCGGATTCTTCGTTCGACTTCACAGCAAGTTACAGCTGGGTCGTTGCTTTTAAGAAACGACACATTCGTACACTGCACATTACATAATAACATCTTCGGGAAAACATTACCTAAAGTGTTTTTGTGTACGTTGGAACTTGGAGGTAAATTTGGGCATAGAGTAAATTTAATGTAAAGGCTGATTCACAATAAACCGGGAATGGAAACGACGAGAACGAGAACGGAAATATTGTTGAAATAAATGTATTTAAATGTGAGCATTATTCTGTAGACTTAGTCGTAATTGGGGTTTCAGAAGTCATTAAGGGAGAATCATTCGATTCGTAGTTCTTGACTTTTAAGAATAAACATTTTATCGTTTGATAAGTTTGGGATAAGTTATGGCAACGCTGCTTTCGTACTGCAGTAAAGAAATGTGTTTATTATGAGAGAGGCAAGGAGACAGGTGAGTTGTTGCACCTGGAATTATCAGACGTAAGATCAGCAGTGGTCACAATAGGGGTAGAAAAGAAGAGGATCACAGAGTAGTTCAGTACAAATCGGCTTTCGCGCCTGCCGATTATGCTAGCCAGCTAAACAGGCTTCACCACCCGACGCATTTCTGCAAAATGTAATCCTCATACTACACTGGTGGTGGAGGTGGTGGTAGTAGTAGTGGTGGTCTGCCGTATGTCATATCTATACTTTGAGTCTTATTTGTTTGCGTCAGAAGTGAAGAAGAATAAGGGGCTTCGGTACCCCCAAGAAATACGTTCAGAACTTTGGAGTTGTGCACCACAACTTCAGCTCCGCCATGATTTGTAATTGGTAAGATGGCTTCCTGGCAACTAGATACCAAGATCTCTCTTTCTGCCCAGTAGCTCCGTATGGAATTGATTTGGAAATATATTCCAACATAATGGCAACGAGGAAAAGATTTGGATAATCATAGACTAAAGAGAGAAAGAATAATTAGCTGAGGCTATAGTGGTACAGACAGGCTAATGTGATATCAGACACAGATCCTTGCTTTAGAAACTAGTAAACTAGTAGTATAAGAAAATAGGGCTAGCTGTGTGACAGTTTCTTATATTAGGCTATACGAAGAATTGGAAATGCATAGAGGACGTGAAGATACAGCCCGCATTTCACGAGAAGATCCGAGCAAGGAATGCGAGTTTTTCCCCCACTGTTATAACCTGAACCGGCCGGCCATTGACCGAGCCTTGTTTGTACGAGCCGGCCAATGATATCACTCCCATCCACCTGCTCCTTCAAGAACGCCGAGTCATAGGCTTATTCTCCTCTTACCCCGCAAGGACCATCGCCCCTCGCAGGGATCTTCTCCTGAAATTTTCTTGTTGCTTTATTGAGGGGTCCCTGGATTGATACAGACGTCGCAGAAATAATGTAGAAATGATATTGTGATATGTTATGGTCGACTTGAAATATGTTCTACAAAACTGGTATAAAACAAAGAACAAAAGTGTTAAGTAGATGTCACATACAGTGGAAGCTCTTAGGTTCGACAGAAAACAAGTTCGACATTCTATAGTTTGACTGCTTACGTAGGAGAATTAAACACGCCCCTATGCGGGGAACAAGAAATGAAATTTCCATTTGAATGGGAATTGGTTCTGTAGCTTGTAGTGATACTTTTGTTAAAGGAAAACAGAATATTTTATTGATTAAGACATCCATATTTAATCACCGATTTTAAATTAATGAAATCTTCTTTTTCTATTTGAGAATTGTGCCGTTTGTGAGACGGAACTGTCGAAACCCACTGTGGTACTAGAAGCGCATACACAAGTCTCGGGGCGGGCAGGAAATGCAAGTACAGTACTGTATTCGTTGATGGATAACCAATAAGAATTTGTATTCTTTTCACCTGCCACACCCACTACCCTTATTGGACTGAACTTTCAATTCTGTTCATTCAAACTTAGGAGAGTCCACTGTACTTTCTAATTATATAAACTTAATCATGTTGCAAATGATACTAGGATATATATTTTTGTAATTTATTCTTTATGAGATAAACCTAATTTCTGAGATGAGATTTCTTTGGAGAGAAAGCGAGTCAAACGCTGTGAAACAAAAGTCTCCGACGGCCGTTTTAAGAAAGGTTTACGTGTTGTTACTACGGCAATGTGTACGTTGCTATGCTACCGCGTAAATAAAATTGATGTTTATAGTTTTCCACCTATTTACACCAGAAATGGAGCTGCTTTCGGGCAGTGCGTCTTCTGTGTAGTGTTTCGACGTTGGATAGGACAGACTGATGAGTGAAATTGTATTGTTCAGGAGCTTTTTGATGGGATAGGTTCTTAGGAGTACTGAATACAAAAACGTTAAATTTAACTGCAATTTATCGTGTCTCACTGCACGAATATCTAAGCAGAATAACTGGACGATCACTTAGAGATTTATTGAATGTTCTAGAGTCAGAGAAACTGTGCAATAACTCGATCCTTGGGACAGATCGATAGGCTCTATTATGCGTTACATGTCCTCAGACATTTCTTTAAATGACTCTGTATCGTGGGACATTTGCAGTGTATCTTGGAGAGCGGGAAGGAGAGAGAGACTTTCTATATCAACATATCTTGGGACTTAGAGATACATCCTCTTAATAATAAATTATCTTGACACTGTCTGTCTAAATTGAAAGATCACATACCTTGAGACAGACAGATCCAATTTATGACTTAAATTTTGTCAAATCTAACGATGAGAGAAATTATTTTCAAGGTAATATGTAAGGAAGTTTTACACTGTCCCAAACTTGTCGATGTATAAGGCTTAAAGTTTTTCTTATACATTAAGGATTGCCAAGGACTCCTGCTCTAACATTTTCTTTTTTCACTGAAAATGTACAAGTTTTGAAAAGAATGTAAGATTCTTAAGCTGAATTTGGAAACCGCTGTTAAAAAAGTGATGGGATTCAGTATGAAATGTTCATGCTACCATTTATCATTAATAGCAGAGAGAGATTCGGCGGAATCAAGCGGGGAAAAAGCCGTACGAATGTGACACAAGTCAGAAGTGCTTCTAACGCTTCAGCTCGTATGTGTAGACTGCAGAGAAGTGGAAGATTTATTGGACACAGATTCTAGTTTTAATAACCGATATCTTCAGACCTTCATAAGAGAATTATTTTATGCTAATTAAATTCGTATGCAGTAAAAAGTGTAAATATGCCGTAACTTATATAAACATCTGGACCATATGTAGTAGAATTCAAAGAAATAAAGACCTCGATCAAGGAGTCCCAGCATCCTGTTGCAAATTCGCTTCTCAACTGACAAGTTAGTTACTGCTCCAGTATTCGAGATTTCAAAGAATGTGATGAGAATGATTAATTTGAGATTCATAATTAGATTTCACGATGCACCGATTACTTCGAGATGCATAAATATATTCCAGGTGGCACTGATTACTTTGAGAAAGAAAAATGCATCGATTACTTTGAGATAAATAGATTTCACAAGGCACCGATTACTTTGAGATAGATAAGTAGATTACACGAGGCATCGATTAATTTGATAGATAAATAGATTACACAATGCACCGATTACTTTGAGATAGATAAGTAGATTACACGAGGCATCGATTACTTTGAGATAAATAGATTTCACAAGGCACCGATTACTTTGAGATAGATAAGTAGATTACACGAGGCATCGATTAATTTGATAGATAAATAGATTACACAATGCACCGATTACTTTGAGATAGATAAGTAGATTACACGAGGCATCGATTACTTTGAGATAAATAGATTTCACAAGACACCGATTACTTTGAGATAGATAAGTAGATTACACGAGGCATCGATTAATTTGATAGATAAATAGATTACACAATGCATCGATTACTATGAGATAGATTTCACAAGGCACCGATTACTTTGAGATAGATTTCACAAGGCACCGATTACTGTGAGATAGATAAATAGATTACACGATGCATCGATTACTTTGAGATAAATAGATTTCACAAGGACCGACTACTGTAAGATAGATAAATAGATTACAGGATGCATCGATTACTTTGATGTAAATAGATTTCACAAGACACCGATTACTTTGAGATAGATAAGTAGATTACACGAGGCATCGATTAATTTGATAGATAAATAGATTACACAATGCATCGATTACCATGAGATAGATTTCACAAGGCACCGATTACTGTGAGATAGATAAATAGATTACACGATGCATCGATTACTTTGAGAAAAATAGATTTCACAAGGACCGATTACAGTAAGATAGATAAATAGATTACACGATGCATCGATTACTTTGAGATAAATAGATTTCACAAGACACCGATTACTTTGAGATAGATAAGTAGATTACACGAGGCATCGATTAATTTGATAGATAAATAGATTACACAATGGATCGATTACTTTGAGATAGATTTCACAAGGCAACGATTACTTTGAGATAGATTTCACAAGGAACCGATTACTTTGAGATAGATAAATAGATTACACAATGCATCGATTACTTTGAGATAAATAGATTTCACAAGGCACCGATTACTGTAAGATAGATAAATAGATTCCACGATGCATCGATTACTTTGAGATAGACTTCACAATTCACCGATTACTGTGAGATAGATAAATAGATCACACGAGGCATCGATTAATTTGATAGATAAATAGATTACACGAGGCATCGATTAATAAGACACCGATTACTGTGTCATAGATAAATAGATTTTACGAGGCATCGGTCACTTCGAGATAAATTGATTTCATGCGGTACCGATTAGGACGCAATAGAGAGACGGGATAACACAAGCGGCGTCTAAAATGGTAATAGGATTCATTTTCATACCGTCAAATACCGGACGGCAAGAGATCAAACAGATACAAAGGTTACGAGCGGCAAGCCTCGCTTTCTCTACTGGTAGGTCGATTAAAGTACGAGTGTTTGTGACTTTTCAGAATCTGTTCTGAATGAATACCAGGAGGTAGATAAATAGATTGGACGATAGCCTACACCGACTATTTTTGAGATGGATAAACCTACTGAACGCGGCAAATCCTATTCTTAAACAGATAAATAGATAGCAAGGGATACAGACTACTTGGAGGTAGATGAATAAATTGCAGAGGAGAATCATTTGAGATCGATGAATACATTGTATAAGACAGTCTAATTGTAGATGGTTAACCCTCCAGTACTCGCGCGGCGTACATTTGTCATCCACTGTCGTTTATTACGTCATCACATCTCCGATTTCATTGTTGATAGCATGTATAGTTTAGCTCCGATGTCTGGAGTATTTGGATGTAATTGTAACTACTTTCTGCGTAGTAATATATATGTTTTAGAGTGGATTACAATTGTAATCCGCGAGACTGCTGACGTCAGTGTTTTTAACAAGCGAGTATTTTCGGTTTTCTTATTTGTAATTTGATTTATTGCTATAAGCCATTCATAAGACATTTTTACACGTATTTTCTATTGTCGCAGTGATTATTTTATCCCGCAATATAAATGATTACGTGCACATATTTGATAATACAGATCAATGACCTTTTTCCACATGAAACATACATGAATTTGAACCCAGTAGTCACTTAAATTTTAGGAATAGAAAATTATAACTCTAGAGTCTAGCTTATAAAAACCAAAAATTAAGGCTATCCATAATGACAATAGGGTTTTTAATTACATTCATTGCATCACAAAACCACTCATAATAATTATAATGTATTGACATCATTGATTTAAATATTAAATTTCAAATAGTTACACTGTTATATGATAAACAGTTTAATAGAATCAGTAATGTAATGCTACTATTATATATGTTTTTAAATTACATTCATTCGATTCGTAGAGTTGCTGATTTTTTAGATATAATCAGTTTAGCGTTTGATACGTTTGAGATATGGCAACGCTGCTTTCGTACTGCAGTAATGAAATGTGTTTAATATGAGAGAGAAAGTTATTGGCAAGGAGACAGGTAAGTTGTTGCACCTGGAATTATCAGACGTAATACCTGCCATAGAGATGAAGAATTGCCCATTATAAGATTCCCAGACCAGTTCAGTACAAGTCGCATTTCTGCAATATGTGGTCCTCATATTACACTGGTGGTGGCGGTGTGCCGTATGTCATATCTATACTTTGAGTCTTCTTTGTTTGCGTTAGAAGTGAAGAAGAATAAGGGTCTTCAGTGCCCCCAAGAAATACGTTCAGAACTTTGGAGTCGTGCACCACAACTTCAGCTCCGCCATGATTTGTAATTGGTAAGACAGCTTCCTGGCAACCAGATACCAAACCTCTCTCTCTGCCCAGTAGCTCCGTATGGAATTGATTTGGAAATATATTCCAACAAAGTGGCGACGAGGGAAATATGTGGATAATCATAGACTGACGGGAGAAAGAATTGTCAGCCTGAGGCTACAGTGGTGCAGACAGACTAATGCCATATCAGACACAGATCCTTGTTTTAGAAACTAGTAAACTAGTAGTATAAGAAAATAGGGCTAATGGTGTGACAGTTTCTTATAGTAGGCTAAACGAAGAATTGGAAATGCTTAGAGGGCGTGAAGATATGGTCAGAGATTCATGGAGATTTATTTTAAGTTAATTAACGAGAATGCAATAAGAAAAATGCAAATAGATCTGCTGTCGGATATGTTTAGTGTAGGAACCTGACATGCTACTGAATTCGTTGAATGTCGACTAAGGGTGTACACCTTCTGGAACGCAATAGAGGCACGCTATTGAGATACTGTTCACTTCGAGAGATTCGGTTAAAACAACAGAATTTGTTGTGGACGATAAGAATTTGCGTTATAGAAGTAAATTAAAGAAGACCATAACGTAGTGGTCACTGGTGGACTGAAACCCAGGTAAAGAGACCAAGGATTTGGGAGGAGATAGACTGTAGATATATTTCTAATAGAAGGCTTCAGGGAAAGGATTGGCCGTTCCTCATTTAGGCCTGTATTGGTGTTTGACAATGGACCACTGCTTCAATTTAAAGCATTGTCAAATAAAATATGAGTAGTAAGTTTTACTACTAGTATGGATGCTGTTACTTCTATCAACACCAAATAAACACCAGCATCCCTTCCTTGATGTAACAGAAAGACAGAAAGATGTATATTCCCTACGTATTGAGCTTCGTGACTGTATATACTAGACTGTGCAAGAACTTTACGTCCTTATTATAAAGGGGTAGAAGGGCGCTTATCGTTGCGGTATTCCTTTTAGTTCGCGAACTCAAGCGGGGAAAAAGCGTACCAAGGTGACACATGTACGAAGTGCTTCACGTCTTCAGCAACGTATGTGTGGACTGCAGAGAAGTAAAAGACATTGGACACAGATGCTAGTTTTAGTAACCAACATCGTCAGAGTTTCATGGAAATTTTATTTTAGTAACGCCTATGCAAAAAGAAAAAAAAAAAAGTAAAAGGAAGTGTTGTAAGATTTGATTAGCATAGGAACCTGACATTCTACTGTAGGCGTTGAATAACAACTACTAAATACCTAGGTTTGGGATGTACACCTTCTAGAACGCAAAATAGGCACGCTGTTGAGAGACTGTTCACTTCGAGAGATTCGATTAAAACAACAGAATTTGTTGTGGGCGATAAGAATTTACGTTATACAACTAAATTAAAGAAGATCATAACGTAGTGGTCATTGGTGGACTGAAACCCAACTAAGGAGACCAAGGACTTCGGAGGGCGATAGACAGTAGATATGTTTCTAATAGAAAACTTCAGGGTAAGGATTGGCCGTTCCTCATTTAGGCCTATATTGGTGTTTGACAATGGGTAACTGCTGAAATTTAAAGCATTGCCAAATAAAATATGAGTAGTAGGTTTTATTACTAGCATTGATGTTGCTACTTCTATCACCATCAAATAAACACCAGCATCCCTTCCTTGATGTAGCAGAAAGACAGAAAGATGTATATTCCCTACGTATTGGGCTTCGTGTCTGTATATACTAGACTGTGCAGGAACTGTACTTCCCTATTATGAAGCGGTAGAAAGGTGCTTATTGTTGCGGTATTCCTTTTGGACCGCGAACTCAAGCAGGAAAAAAGCATACCAACGTGACACATGTCCGAAGTGCTTCACGTCTTCAGCAACATGTGTGTAGACCAGGCGCGGCTCGTCCATAAGAGCTGCGGAGCTACAGAGCTCCCTGCTTTGACAGGAAAATAAGAATAATATTTATTTTAATTTGTAGAAGAATTGTTATAGCTTTTATTGGTAAATTGCTTTATATTTCATCTGGCCGGGAATATGTACTATTATCTTATGCATTATCTTTTTGCGCGTCGACTGTATTGGAATTGACACTGCATTCAAAGTCGTCCTGGGATCTGCAGGGTGGGACAGCTCGTAACAGTGTGTGTCTTGCATGGTCAGGGGGTAGAGAGGTGAAGGGAAGCAGAGGGAAACTGCCGCTGCTTAAAACCCATATTTCGCTGCAGTGGCATGCAGAGCCAGACGGCAAGGGAAGATCTTTCCTCTCCTCCCACACCGCTATTGTAATGCTGCGTCAAATGGATTCTCTATTCCCTTGAAACTTAATGACAAAATTTTTGTTTTCTTTTCACATACATATTGTTGTAGAATCTTATCGAGTTAATATAACGAAATTAATATTCTCTTTTGCCTTACTATTACGTATATATCCAGCCTCCAGCAGAACCTAATATTTGCCTTAACTCAAAATTATTGCACGAGTATAATCCTTTTGATATAGCACGTAAAATACGAAAGAGACTTCTTTTCCAGTTTTAGAAAATTGTTGACCATCAGTATATCTGAGTGTTGCTTTGGTGTGACGTTTTAGTACCGTAACTTAACCAGTGCAAATGTGCAAGCATGAGTGTGTGTGAATTACAGAATATTAATTTTATTTTTCTCAACTTTCCCTTGTGGAGAAAATTGATGTAATGAAGTGAAATTAAAGGGTCGTTCGTTACCCGACTTAAATCTTACTCAAGCTTCATCCAGCCGAAATAGTGCATATACATGTAAGGAAGTATAAAGGAAGTATAGCAATGAAATTTACTCTAAGCATTTGTGATTGCCTCCTCTTCGGTGGTGATACTGCACAAACTAGGAGTGGTGTGACATATATAGGACATTTGCCCCTAAAAAGTAAAAAGCACGAATCTTCGCAATCTCACTTGAAAAATGTTGTTTCATTGGCAATGTTAGGCAAACCTAATATTGCTGCGCAATTAAGTGAAACGAACAGAACAAACATTCTCAAATATAATCAAGAAGTGAGAAAAAAAGGGTGAAATTATTTTTAAAAATATTGATTGTATCAAATTTTGTGGCAAATATGGACTTCCCCTTAGGGGACATGATGAAAAAACGATTCGAAGAACCCTGATGTGTTTCGTGGGTTGCTACAGTTCGTGAGTAATCTAAACGAGCCTCTCAAAATCATTTGGAACATGCCACTGTTTAAAGGTAATTCTAACAATATTCAGAATGAACTTGTAGATTGCAAGTTGAGTGTCTTCCGATCAGAAATTCAGACTGAAATCGAAGGTATTAGTTTTTTTTTTTTTTGCGATTAGCAAATGATGCCACAGACATCTCCCAACTAATTCAGAAAGTTTTGGTTTTTCGATATGTAGTGCATTTATTTTTGTCCTATTCTTATTAGTAATGGTATCAAGAAGTGAAATTTGTATGCACCAAAATCTACTGCAGCTCTCCCAATCCACAAGTTCACGAGCCGCCACTGGTGTAGACTGCAGAGAAGTGAAAGACATTGGACACAGGTGCTGTTTTTAGTAACCGACATCGTCAGATGTTCATGGATATTTATTTGAAGTTAATTTAACGCGTATGCAATAGAACAACATGTAAATGGAAGTGTTGTAAGATTTGTTTATTATGAGAACCTGACATTCTACTGAAGGCGTTGAACAACCTCTGCTAAATACCTAGGCTTGGGATGTACACCTTCTAGAACGGAATCTAGGCATCTAGGCACGCTATTGAGAGACTTCACTTCGAGAGATCCGATTAAAACAACAGAATTTGTTGTGGGCGATAAGGATTTGCGTTAAAGAAGACCATAACGTAGTGGTCATTGGTGGACTGAAACCCAACTAAGGAGACCAAGGACTTCGAAGGGCGACAGACTGTAGATATGTTTCTAATAGAAGACTTCAGGGAAAGGATTGGCCGTTCCTCATTTAAGCCTATATTGGTGTTTGACAATGGACAATTGCTGCAATTTAAAGCATTGTCAAATAAAATATGAGTAGTAAGTTTTACTACTAGTATTGATGCTGTTACTTCTATCAACACCAAATAAACACCAGCATCCCTTCCTTGATGTAACAGAAAGATGTATATTCCCTACGTATTGAGCTTCGTGACTGTATATAGACTGTACAAGAACTTTATTTCCTTATTATAAAGCGGTAGAAGGGTGCTTATCGTTGCGGTATTCCTTTTTGGTCCGCGAACTCAAGTGGGGAAAAAAGCGTACCAAGGTGACACATGTCCGAAGTGCTTCAAGTCTTCAGCAACGTATTTGTGGACTGCAGAGAAGTGAAAGACATTGGGCAGAGATTCTAGTTTTAGTAACCGACATCGTCAGAGATTCATGGAGATTTATATTAGTAACGGGTATGCAATAAGAAGAAAATGTAAAAGGAAGTGTTGTCAGATTTGATTAGCATAGGAACCTGACATTCTACTGAAGGCGTTGAATAACAACTACTAAATACCTAGGTTTGGGATGTACACCTTCTAGAACGCAAAATAGCCACGCTGTTGAGAGACTGTTCACTTCGAGAGATCTGATTAAAACAACAGAATTTGTTGTGGGCGATAAGAATTTGCGTTATAGAACTAAATTAAAGAAGACCATAACGTAGTGGTCATTGGTGGACTGAAACCTAGATAAGAATACCAAGGATTTCGGAGGACAATAGACTGTAGATATATTTCTAATAGAA